>NC_092423.1:150198673-150393700 GCF_036169615.1 Heliangelus exortis | reverse complement strand
TGAGAGTGATGAGGTCTCCCCTGAGCCTCCTCTCTCCAGCCTCACACCCCCAGCTCCCTCAGCCCTTCCTCACAGGACTTGTGCTGGATCCCTTCCAGCCTCCTTGCTCTTCTCTGGACCTGCTCCAGCACCTCAATCTCCTTCCTGAGCTGAGGGGCCAGAACTGGACACAGTACTCAAGGTGTGGCCTCCCCAGGGCTGAGCACAGGGGCAGAATCCCTTCCCTGGACCTGCTGGCCACGCTCTTCCTGAGCCAGCCCAGGATGCCATTGGCCTTCTTGGCCACCTGGGCACACTGCTGGCTCATGTTCAGCTTCCTGTCAATCCAGACTCCCAGGTCCCTTTCTGCCACTCTGTGCCCAGCCTGGAGCTCCCCATGGGGTGTTGTTGTGGCCAAAGTTCAGGACCCGGCACTTGGAATGTTGAACCTCATCCCGTTGGGATCAGCCCAACTCTCCAGTCTGTCCAGGTCCCTCTGCAGAGCCCTCCTGCCTTCCAGCTGATCCACCACTTCTCCCCAGCTGGTGTCATCAGCAAACTTGCTGATGATGGACTCAATCCCCTCATCCAAGTCATCAATGAAGATATTGAACGGGACTGGGCCCAACACTGATCCCTGGGTGACACCGCTGGTGAGCGGGCCGCCACTGGATCAGCACCGTTCAGCACCACTCTCTGGGCCCGGCCCCTCCAGCCAGTTCCTAACCCAGCACAGGGTGCTCCTGTCCAAGCTGTGGGCTGACAGCTTTCTCAGGAGAATGCTGTGGGGGACGGGTGTCAAAGGCCTTGCTGAAGTCCAGGGTAGGAAGGCACATCCACAGCCTTCCCCTCATCCACCAGGCGGGTCACCCCGATCATAAAAGGAGATCAGGTTGGTCAGGCAGGACCTGCCCTTCCTAAACCCGTGCTGGCTGGGTCTGATCCCTTGCCCATCCTGCAGGTGCTGTGTGATTACACTGAGGATGGTTTGTTCCATAACCCTGCCAGGCACTGAGGTCAGGCTGACAGGCCTGGAGTTCCCGGGTCTTCCTTCCGGCCCTTCTTGTGGATTGGCGTGACATTGGCCAACTTCCAGTCATCTGGGATGTCCCCAGTGAGCCAGGACTTCTGGTAGATGATAGAGAGAGTTGGTCTAAGTTAAATTCTCTGATTGTGTTCTTAATTTAGGGATAAACTTCCTGGCTACTACAGATTTATCCTGGCAACACAGGGCTGTCTGAATTTCAGGATGGGCAGGGGGATGCAGTTCAGGGCAAAAAAAGCCTTTTTTGGGGACAAAAAGCCCTGAAATCAGACTTCCAAAAACTGCCTTCTCCTCCTGGATTTTCCCTGCTTCCTAGGAATAACCAGGAAACTGGGAGGAACATGAACTGCCCTGAGAGTTTGCCCAGGAAATGTGTTAAAAAATGCAACTTTCAGAGCTGTTTCCCCCCTATTTGTCTATTATTATTATTATTATTATTATTATTATTATTATTATTATTATTATTATTATTTATTTCCCTGGATTAGTTAGGAGCTGCAAGCTCCATGCTCAGATGATGTCTCCAAATTACTCCATTGTTTATTTCTGATTTCTGAGACATCCAAGACACAACAAAGACATAAATTAGGATCCCAACTTGCCCCTTCTTGCAGGAAGCTGAAAAAAAAACAAAAAAAACCAAAAATACCCAAAATCCAGGATTTTCTGCACTGGTCCAGTGAGCAGCTCAGCTCCAGGAGTGGATCCCTCACAAATTTTTTTTAAACAATTAGAGCTGAATTTTGAGAAATAAAAGAGTCCCAAGGCTGATGGGGGAAATTTCTGCTCCGTGGAGGTGGGGGCAGCAGGGGACAGGGGATGGGGACATGGGATGGGAAGGGACAAAGGGACAGGGGATGGGGACATGGGATGGGGAAGGGACAAAGGGACAGGGGATGGGGACATGGACTGGGAAGGGAAAAAGGGACAGGGGATGGGACATGGACTGGGAAGGGACAGGGGATGGGATGGGAACAGCCAGGATGGCTGGGCTGGGGACTAAGGGTTGGGGACAGGGGACAGGGGTTATTCTGGGTTGGGGACAAGATTTGGGGACAGGGGACAGCTGGGTTATTCTGGGTTGGGGACAAGGGAGAGGGATTGGGGACAGGGGACAGGGGTTATCCTGGCTTGGGGACAGGAGACAGCTGGGTTATTCTGGGTTGGGGACAAGGGACAGGGGTTTGGGGACAGCTGGGTTATCCTGGGTTGGGGACAGGGGACAACTGGGTTTTATCTTGGGTTGGGGACAGGGGACAGGGGCTGGGGACAGCTGTGTTACCTTGGGTTGGGGACAGGGGACAACTGGGTTATGCTGTGCTGGGGACAGGGCCTGAGGACAGGGGTTGGGGGCAGGGGACAGCTGGGTTATGCTGGGTTGGGGACAGGGGACAGCTGGGTGGAGACAGGGGACAGCTGTCCTGGGTTGGGGACAGGGCTTGGGGATAAGGGAAAAGCTGGGTTATCCTGTGCTGGGGACAGGGGCTGGGACAGGGGACAGCTGGGTTGGGGACAGGGGACAGCTGGGTTTTATCCTGTGCTGGGGACAGGTCTTGGGGACAGGAGACAGCTGGCTTGTCCTGGGTTGGGGACAGGGGACAGCTGGGTTATCCTGGGCTGGGGACAGGGGACAGGAGTTGGGGACAGGGACAGTTGGGTTATCCTGGGTTGGGGACAGGGGACAACTGGGTTATGCTGTGCTGGGGACAGGGCCTGAGGACAGGGGTTGGGGGCAGGGGACAGCTGGGTTGGGGACAGGGGACAGCTGGGTTATCCTGTGGTGGGGACAGGGTTAGGGACAGGAGGCAGGGGTTATCCTGTGATGGGGACAGGTCTTGGGGACAGGAGACAGCTGGCTTGTCCTGGGATGGGGACAGGGGACATGGGTCATGCTGGATTGGGGACAGGGGACAGCTGGGTTTTATCCAGTGCTGGGGGACAGGGGTTGGGAACAGGGTTGGGAACAGGGGACAGCTGGGTTATCCTGGGTTGGGGACAAGGGAGAGGGGTTGGGGACAGGGGACAGGGGTTATCCTGGGTTGGGGACAGGGGACAGCTGGGTTGTCCTGGGTTGGGGACAAGATTTGGGGACAGGGGACAGATGGGTTATACTGGGTTGGGGACAGGGGACAACTGGATTATCTTGGTTGGGGACAGGGCTTGGGGATAAGGGAAAAGCTGGGTTATCCTGTGCTGGAGACAGGGGTTGGGGACAGGGGACAGCTGGGTTTTATCTTGGGTTGGGGACAGGGGCTGGGGACAGCTCTGTTACCTTGGGTTGGGTGAAAAAGAGAAAGATCCTGACAGGATTAACACCTGTAAGGAGAAGAGATCAGGCCAAGCTGTTTGTGTGAATTTACTTTATGTAGAATTAAAACTTGTAACATACGTTAATGAATTTGTGTTCATAACCAGTAAAGTTCAGGGTTAAACAGAGAAAGAAGTGAACAAAGCAGCTGAGATGTGTCATTTTCCACTAGAACAATGTAACCAAACACAAGGCCCCTAACAGGATTAACTCTGTCTCAGAGATAATTAAAAGTGTAGGTCTTGTTCTTAAAACAAGACACTGACAAGGCCATTGAGGTGCCAGCTGGGCACCAAAGAGTGTGAACATTTGCACAAGAAAAACATAAAAGATGTCACCATAGAATCATAGAATCACAGAACGGGCTGGGTTGGAAGGGACCTCAGAGCTCATCAAGTCCAACCTTGATCCACTCCCACTGCAGTTCCCAGCCCATGGCACTGAGTGCCACATCCAGGCTCTTTTTAAATGTCTCCAGGGATGGAGAATCCACCCCTTCCCTGGGCAGCCCATTCCAATGGCTGATCACCCTCTCCATAAAGAAATTCTTCTAATGTCCAACCTAAACCTCCCCTGGCACAACTTGAGACCTCTTGTGCCCTCTTGTCTTGCTGAGAGTTGCCTGGGAAAAGAGCCCAACCCCCCCCTGGCTCCAACCTCCTTTCAGGGAGTTGGAGAGAGTGATGAGGTCTCCCCTGAGCCTCCTCTTCTCCAGCCTCAACACCCCCAGCTCCCTCAGCCTCTCCTCATAGGATCTGTGCTCGTGTCCCTTCACCAGCCCAGTTGCCTCCTTTGGACCTGCTCCAGCACCTCAATCTCCTTCCTGAGCTGAGGGGCCCAGAACTGGACTCAAGCTGTGGCCTCCCCAGGGCTGAGCACAGGGGCAGAATCCCTTCCCTGGACCTGCTGGCCACGCTGTTCCTGAGCCAGGCCAGGATGCCATTGGCCTTCTTGGCCACCTGGGCACCAACAAATAAGAAGAAAGTTATAAACATATAGTTTAAACATAAAGTTATAAACATAAAGAAAGTAACATAAAAGATGTCACCACCAACAGATCAGAAGAAAGTTATGGCTGGGGTCTGATATCGCCTTGTAACAATATAATGAAGTCAGCAAAAATTGAGAATGTAACGATGTTGTAACCTCCCCTTTTCCTGTATAAATACCCCAACCCTTTCCCTTAACCCTCGGAACTCTTTGTCCAGCGAGAGCAGGGAGTTCCCCGGATCTGCAAATAAATATTTTTTACTTTTTAAAGCCTTAAAACTCTGTCTCTAAACTGTTTTGCTTGGCCTTTTTGGGCTTCAGGGGACAGGGGACAACTTGGTTATCCTGTGGTGGGGACAGGTCCTGAGAACAGGGGTTGGGGGCAGGGGACAGATGGGTTTTTCTGGGCTGGGGACAGGGGACAGGGGTTGGGGACAGGGGACAGCTGTGATACCCTGGGTTGGGGACAGGGGACAACTGGGTTATGCTGTGCTGGGGACAGGGTTTGGGTACAGGAGACAGCTGGGGACAAGGGACAGCTGGGTTATCCTGGGTTGGGGACAAGGTTTGGGGACAGGGGACAACTAACTGGGTTATTCTGGGTTGGGGACAGGAGACAGCTGGGTTTTATCTTGTGCGGGGACAGGGGTTGGGAACACGGGTTGGGTACAGGACACAGCTGGGTTAACCTGTGCTGGGGACAAGGGACAGCTGGGTTATCCCGTGCTGGGGACAGGGGACAGCTGGGTTTTATCCTGTGCTGGGGACATGGTTACGCCGGGGCCAGGCTTGACCAGGCCGCGCAGGCCGCAGCCTCTTCCGTTGCTAAGCGACGGGGGCGCTCGCCACGTGACGTGCGGTTGGTCACGTGAGGAGCGGCTCAACGTCTGTCGCGTGGTGATGACGCCACAGTGCGGGGCTGGATGAGGGGGGAGGGGCAGGGGGGGAGCGGTGCGGGGATGGAGGAGCGGGAGCGGCTGTGGCGGCAGATCCGGAGGCTGCAGGGTACGGAGAGGCTGCCAGGGGGGTGAGGGGACCCGGGCAGGGGTGAGGGGACCTGGGCAGGGGTGAGGGGATCCGGGGAGGGGGTGTGAGGGCATTCGGGGAGGGGTGGGGAGATCCGGGGTTGGGAGAGGGGGCTGTGAGGGGATATGGGGAAGGGGTGTGAGGGGACACGGGGAGGGGGTGAGGGGATTCAGAGAGGAGGAGAGGGGACATGAGAAGGGGTGAGGGGATCCGGGAGGGGGTGAGGGGATTCAGGGAGGGTCAGGGGACACGGGGAGGGGTGAGGGGATTCAGGGAGGGGGTGAGGGGACATGGGGAGGGGTGAGGGGATTCGGGTTTGGGGGAGGGGGAGGTTTTGAGGGGATCCGGGGAGGGGATTCGGGGCTGGGAGAGGGGGCCGTGAGGGGATATGGGGAAGGGGTGTGAGGGGATTCAGGGAGGGGTAAGGGGATACGGAGAGGGTCAGGGGATCCGGGGAGGGGGTGAGGGGATCGGGGGAGGGGGTGAGGGGACATGGGGAGGGGGTGAGGGGATTCAGGGAGGGTCAGGGGACACGGGGAGGGGGTGAGGGAACATGGGGAGGGAGTGAGGGGACACGGGGAGGGGTGAGGGGATCCGGGGTTGGGAGAGGAGGGCTGTGAGGGGATATGGGGAAGTGGTGTGAGTGGACACGGGGAGGCGTGAGGGGATCCGAGGTTGGGGTGTGAGGGGATTCGGGGTTGGGGGAGGGGGAGGTTTTGAGGGGATCAGAGAGGAGGGGAGGAGACACGGGGAGGGGGTGAGGGGATTCAGGGAGGGGTGAGGGGACACGGGGAGGGGTGAGGGCATCCGGGGAGGGTCAGGGGACTCGGGGAGGGGGTGAGGGGACACGGGGAGGGGGGGCTGAGGGGATCTGGGGTTGGGGGAGGGGGCTGTGAGGGGATATGGGGAAGGGGTGTGAGGGGATTCAGGGAGGGGTGTGAGGGGACACGGGGGGGGGTGAGGGGATTTGGGGGAGGGGGTGTGAGGGGATTCGGGAATGGGTGTGTGGGGGTTATGAGGGGATTTGGGCAGGGGTGTGAGGGGGTTTGGGGGATCGTGAGGGGATCTGGGGTTGGGGGAGGGGAGGTTGTGAGGGGATCTGGGAGGGGGTGTGAGGGGGTCCAGGGAGGGGTGAGGGGACACAGGGAGGGGGTGAGGGGATTCAGGGTTGGGATGTGAGGGGATTTGGGGTTGGGGTGTGAGGGGGTCCGGGGAGGGGTGAGGGGACACGGGGAGGGGGGCTGAGGGGATCTGGGGTTGGGGGAGGGAGGGTGTGAGGGGATTTGGGGAGGGTGTGAGGGGTCCCGGGGCGCTGTGGGGGGATCTGGGTTTGGGGAAGGGGGGGTTGTGAGGGGACTGGGGGGGGGGGGGAGGGGTGTGAGGGGATTCAGGGGGGCTCTGAGGGGATTCGGAGAGGGGGTGTGAGGGGACACGGGGAGGGGGTGAGGGGACACGGGGAGGGGGTGAGGGGATTTGGGGAGAGGGTGTGAGGAGACACGGGGAGGTTGTGAGAGGATCTGCCAGGGGAGGGTTAGGTTGGATATTAGGAAAAAATTCTTTCCAGAGAGGGTGATCAGACATTGGAATGGGCTGCCCAGGGAGGGGGTGGATTCTCCATCCCTGGAGGTTTTTAAGAAGAGCCTGGATGTGGCACTCAGTGCCATGGGCTGGGAACCACGGGGGGAATGGATCAAGGGTTGGACTTGATGATCCCAGAGCTCCTTTCCAACCCAAATGATTCTGTGGTTCTGTGACCCAGGAGGGGAGGATGGAAGGGAGAGAGCAGAGAGCACTGTTAGGGGTGGATCCCCACCCTTGTGGCCTCCTATGGCACAGGGTGTGCCCCTGCTCCTCTGTCTTCACCTGGAGGTGAAGGCAGATCCTTGCTTGTTCCTAACTTGGGATTTGCCTCTGTCCAGGAGCTCCTAGGTGAGGGAAGTGTGAGGAGAGGGAGGAGCTGTGAGGAGAAGGAGGAAAAGTGGTCCCTCCAGGGGGTGGGGACTCTGCTGAGGCTGCTCTTCTGGCAGCTCTTGGAGCACTTTTGGAGGACAAACTTCTCTACTCTGACACGTGCCTAAAATATTAAGGCTCAAAAATCCTTTGAGAATCCCTTTTCTTGGAAAGAGTTTTCTTACCAATCCCAGACTGCCACGTGCCTGTAATCCAAAGGACTTTGGGGTGACTGGGTTGAGGGATGTGCAGTGACTCAATAATGAAGCTGGGGCCTCCTCAAGGCTTCTCTTGGCTGCTTTGAAGAACAGGAAAGGAGCTGGGGAAGGGTCTGGAGCTTTCTTGTGAGGAGCAGCTGAGGGACCTGGGGGTGTTCAGCCTGGAGAGAAAGGAGGTTGAGGGGAGACCTTCTCCCTCCACAACTCCCTGAAAGGTTGGAACAAGGTGGGGCTGGTTTCTTCTTCCAAGGATTAAGCCACAGGAGAAGAAGAAACATCCTCAAGTTGCTCAGGAGAGGTTTAGTTTGGATATTAGGAACAATTTCTCCACTAAAAGGGTTATCAGGCCCTGGCAGAGGCTGCCCAGGGAAAGCTGTGAAGATGAGGTGCTGAGGGACATGGTTTGGTGGTGGCTTTGGCAGTGCTGAGTTAATGGTTGGGCTTGATGCTCTCCAAGACCTTTTCCAACCAAAAAATATTTGGTGATTTGTGTTTGGGGCCATGCTGAGCTCTGTGTCTGAGCAGATTCTCAGAGACTGCTCTGAAAAGTTGCCTGGAAATAAAACCACCTTTTTTTTTTAAAAAAAAAAAAATTAGACTCCAAACAACAGAATTAGACTAAACCCAACAATTCAGACATTGTTTTGAACCCAAAAAAGAGCACAAAGGGGCAAAAAGTGTCTGCCAGCCCTCGTGTGGGCTGTTAAGGGTCTCGTGGTGAGTCTATGGTTTGTTTCTGTGCTGCAAAGTCACTTTTGTTACTGACATTTCCTGAGGATTGAGGGAGATGGTTGAAGTTTTTCCTTCCAGCACCACTTATCACAGAACCTGTTGAGTTGGGAGGGACCCCTCAGCATCATCAAGTCCAACTCTGGGGGTGTAGGGCACCCCCAAAACCCCACCATGTGCCTGAGAGCAGCATCCAAAGGTTTCTTGAACTGGGGCAGGTTTGGTGCTCAGCCACCTTCTTAGTGAAAACTTTTTTTTCTTCTATTTGAGCTAAACCTCCCCCAGCACATCTTCAGGGCTCTCTCCTTGGTCAGCAGAGGGAAAAGGTCAGGATCTGCTTCTCTTCCTCCCCCTTGTGAGGAAGCAGAAAAGCTGCCATGAGGTCTCCCCTCTCTCCTCCAGGCTGAACAAACCTTCAGCCTTTAAGCCCTTCCCCAACCTCAGAACCCTCTCCAGTAGCTTTACATCCTTTCTATACTGTGGCACTGCTCAGGCTTTAACACTGCCCCAGCAAGTAAATCAAATACCAGATGCTCCCTATTAATCCCCTTCCAGTCCCTGATAAAGAAAGGAGAGAGAATAAGGGAGAGAGACTGATGGGTTGTGAACTAAACTACACAGCTTTAATGAAACAGGAATGAGAAATAGGAAAAATGACTAAATCTCTACAAATATCCAGGAAAATAGATCCCAGGTTCCTCCCCCCTTTCCCCCAAGAACTCTCCCATCCCCACCCAGGCTGCAGGGCAGCCCTGGGAAAGTCCAGGCTGGACTCCTGGGGTCAGCAGCAGTGGGGAGCTGGAGGCAGGAACACACAGATTCAGGCTGGCATGGATCAGGAGCACAGGCAGAGGAAGGGATGGAATCCTCCCAGGATGCCCAAGCAAAGAGGGAGAGGGGAAGAAGGGGAAGCAGGAAGGGCTCTGACCCTGGTGATCCCTCCAATTTCTCCTGAGGATGAGGTGGATGGGATGGAATCCTCTGTTTGGTCAATTCTGGCCATTTCTCTTGCCTGTTCCTCCCCAAAGGAGGGCTGCAGGTGGGACCTCTTGCCTCCTTTTCTCCTTGCAGAGGGCCAAATGTTCCTCAGAGCTGAGCAGTGGCCTTGGTTCTGCACCCCATTCTCCAGCTGGAACTCTAAACATCGAGTGGGATCAGTCCCAGCAGCAGCCACTGCCTGAGAAACTTGCTGTTCATTTCAGCAAGTGCAGCTCCTTCCAAGAGACTCAGCTGAAAGCAAAAGTCCAAGACAGAAAATCACCTTTATCCTGGCCTAAACCAGGACAGCACTGCACACAGTGCTCAAGATAGGGCACAGAGTAAAATTTATCCCAAAATTTGGGAAGTGATGTTGTCCAATTCCCATGGGATCACCGGGTGCTCTCTTCTCCTCCTTAGGTCTCATCAACGACCATAAAAACGCTCACGGGGACGCCCCACGCCCTCCCTCCCTGGCACCCAGGTGGAACCATCCCCACCAGCCTGGCTACAGCAGGAGGGGAACTTTTACATCCAGGTATCCCCAGAGAACTTCCAGGGATTTCCAGCTACGCCGAGGACATCCTTGGAAGAAAAAATATTCCCTGGTCAACCGACCGCCGGGATCGGGGGTGGATGTCGGGGGCGATGGGATTGCCAGCACATCTCAGGCTTTTGGAAGCTCTGAGGACAATCAGGCAGCAGAATTGTCCCCAGAGAGACACGTGGACTTAACAACAGATGGGAATATTGTTGTAGGGATTCAGGTACCACAGAGGATTATCCCTTTGGGAGATCCGGAAGGTTTTGCTGATTTGGGTTCTTCCTGTGAGTTTTCAGAGCTGGAAAGGGTGGTGGGTGCTGGTGAGAATGTGCCCAGATCTCTGTGCAAGGGGCAAAGTGAAGAGAGAAGACCCTCCCTCTCTGTTTCATTCAGCCCAGCTCACCGACTGGTGAGTTCACACTATGATCAGCCAAGAACAGTGCATCTGACTGGGAGCTCCCCCACCTCCTCTGGAAGCAGCAGTGAAAATGCCATCACCTTGAAATCAGAGCCTCAGGAGCCTTTGGATCAGGAACCTTTGGATCAGGAACCACCTCAGCACTCACTATGGAGGAAGGTGGAACCACCAAGACAGCCCAGTTGTGAGCAAGTTGGGGATGTTTTCAGAGAGCCAAAGCTCTTTGGGAGCAGTGAGGTGTCCTCAAAACCTCCTCAAGCTGCCACTTTGGTGGTTGGGGTGACTCCAGCAAAGAGCAGGTTTTCTGTGGTCCCCAAAGCTGCTGGGCTCCAAAGAGCTGCCTCAACATCCATCTCCAGCAAAGCTCCAAAGTTCAGGAAAACTAATTACACGTGGGTTGCAAACCCTGGTAAATCCTCTCGTCCTGTGAAGAGATGGGTCAGCCCCAGAGCTTCTGAAAACACCAAGAAGGTTGCTGGAGGAGTGGACAAAAGTGTTAAACTCTCACCCAAACCAGATTTGGGAGCAAAGCTGAAGAAATCAGGCCTGCAATCCAAACTGGGTGTTTCTCCCAGCAAATATAAATGGAAAGCTTCCAGCCTGCAGGCTTTACCTTCCACCTCCAAGTCAGCATTCAGGTGGAGATCTGAGGAGCAGAAAAAACCTTCAGCCTTCAACCTCCCTCGAGCTGGCACTGTCCCACCACCACCAAACACTGGATCTGTTGGTGTCAGTGGGGGGAAGTCCTTCAGTGACTCCACATTGTCCAGTTACAAAGTGAAGAGTCGGACAAAAATCATCAAGAGAAAAGGCAGCTCGAGGTAAGTTTCTGGTGGTCTTCAGGGTAAGGTTCTGTTTGTGCTCAGGGTAAAGTTCTGGTTGTGGTCAGGGTAAAGTTCTGGTGATGCTCAGGGTTTCTGGTGGTCTTCAGGGTAAGGTTCTGGTTGTGCTCAGGGTAAGGTTCTGGTTGTGCTCAGGACAAGGTTCTGGTCATGCTCAGAGCAAGGTTCTGGTCATGCTCAGGACAAGGTTCTGGTCGTGCTCAGGGCAAGGTTCTGGTCATGCTCAGGGCAAGGTTCTGGTCGTGCTCAGGGCAAGGTTCTTGTCGTGCTCAGGGCAAGGTTCTGGTCGTGCTCAGGGCAAGGTTCTGGTCGTGCTCAGGGCAAGGTTCTGGTCGTGCTCAGGACAAGGTTCTGGTCATGCTCAGGGCAAGGTTCTGGTCGTGCTCAGGGCAAGGTTCTGGTCATGCTCAGGGCAAGGTTCTGGTCGTGCTCAGGGCAAGGTTCTGGCCGTGCTCAGGGCAAGGTTCTGGTCAAGCTCAGGGTAAAGTTCTGGTGATGCTCAGGATTTCTGGTGGTCTTCAGGGTAAGGTTCTGGTCGTGCTCAGGACAAGGTTCTGGTCGTGCTCAGGGCAAGGTTCTGGTCGTGCTCAGGGCAAGGTTCTGGTCATGCTCAGGGCAAGGTTCTGGTCGTGCTCAGGGCAAGGTTCTGGTCGTGCTCAGGGCAAGGTTCTGGTCGTGCTCAGGGCAAGGTTCTGGTCAAGCTCAGGGTAAAGTTCTGGTGATGCTCAGGATTTCTGGTGGTCCTTCAGGGTAAGGTTCTGGTCCTGCTCAGGGCAAGGTTCTGGTCCTGCTCAGGGCAAGGTTCTGGTTGTGCACAGGGTAAGGTTCTGGAGAAGTTCTGGACAATCCCTGGACACATTCCCTATTTGAATTCCCCATTTTTAGTCTTGCTCTGGCAGGGATTGGACTTGCTGCTCCTCAGAGGTCCCTTCCATCCCCTGACTTCCTGGGATTCTCTGCAGATAAATTTACTTTTTTTTTTCCAGGTGTGATGCTGGCTCTGGGAGGAGCCATCCTGCTGGCCAGGATTAAACAGCCACTGCTTGAAATTATTTTAGCAGTCTGACTCACTCTGAATTTCATCTTTCAAGCCTGGGTTTTCTTCTCATCTCCCATCTCTTTGAAGTGCTGCAGCACTTAGGAGGCTCCTCCCTGACCTGAGTAACAGTTTAATCCTCCAAGAGAAGGGAAGAACTCTCTTCCTTTCTGGATTTATTTTCCAACCACCTTGTTGCACTGGGGAAAGAAGTGGCTTTGGTGGCCATATCACAGTTGCAGGAAGTTAAGGGGTTGAGAGGGACCCCAAAAAATCACTGAGAAAATGGCAGGGGAAAAAAAAATACAAACTTGAAATTTGAAGAAGAATGGGAAGCAAAAAGCAGAACAGGGAAAACTGTCTGGGTTTTACAGGGAGCTGAGCATCTGCTGGGGTGGGATTTGGGGAATCCTGGCAGCCCTGGGGAGGATTCACCCATCACCCACACAGGGGAAACATCAGGGATTTCAAATCACAGAGTCACAGGAAGTTAAGGGGTTGGGAAGGACCTCAAAAAAATCATTGAGTCCAACCCCCCTGGCAGAGCAGGGTCACCTCCAGCAGGTGACACAGGGACACATCCAGGTGGGCTTTGAATGTCTCCAGGGAAGGAGACTCCACAACCTCCCTGGGCAGCCTGGGCTCCATCACCCTCACAGTGAAAAATCTTTTCCTTTTATTGATGTGGAACCTCCTGTGCTGCAGTTTGTACCCATTGTCCCTTGTCCCATCAGGGGACATCCCTGAGAAGCTCCTGGCTCCATCCTCCTGGCACTCACCCTTTACAGATTTATAACCATTAATGAGCTCACCCCTCATTTTCCTCTTCTCCTCCCTCAGCCTTTCCTCATCAGATGTTCCACTCCCTTCATCACCTTGGTGCCTCTGCTCTGGACTCTCTCCAGCAGTTCCCTGTCCTTCTGGAACTGAGGAGCCCAGAACTGGACACAAAATTCCAGATGTGGCCTCAGCAGGGCAGAGCAGAGGGAGAGGAAAACCTCTCTTGACCTACTGACCACCCCCCTTCTAATGCACCTCAGTGCAGGGGAAACCTTCAGTCAGTTTGTGTGTTTGGTGAAAGAAAACAGCAAAAGGAGGGAAAAAAAAAAAAAAAAAAAGCCTGAGCTGTTGAAAATTGAGGTCTGTGGCTTAAATAATTATTCCAAGTGATGCAATGAGCTGGTGAGGTGACACCCAAGGGAGGATCTGGTGCCTTGTTGCTGTTTCCCAGCTCCTCCACTCAGCACTTCACTGCAAATCTTAAATGATGCTGTGTTGTGCAGGAGCTGATCTCCCTTCTCCATGTTTTCTCAGAAAAAGAAAGCCTTTGCAAGAATTGCTTTCATTCTAGTTAGCACTGTTAACTTGAGCATTTAAATTCATCCAGCTTAGTTCTGTTTGCTGATGTTTTCTTTCCCCCAGAGGTAAATAGTGAAAAGCAATAAATGCTTGGGTCCATGATGCTGTGTGACCAAAATGAAAATGGCAGAGAAATATTTGGTTTCTTTTGCAGCTGACAGGCAATGATAGCATTGGATCAGTGACCAGTTCTTCCAAATCTGTTGCTGCAGTTTTCAGTTCTCTCTGCTGGGCAGGGCAGGTTCTCCTCCCCCTCTATTCTGCATTGGTGAGGCCACACCTGGAGTATTGTGTCCAGTTCTGGGCCCCTCAGTTCAAGAAGGACAGGGAAGTGCTTGAAAGAGTCCAGCGCAGAGCTACTGAGATGATTAAGGGAGTGGAACATCTCCCTTATGAGGAAAGGCTGAGGGAGCTGGGTCTCTTTAGTTTGGAGAAAAGGAGACTGAGGGGTGACCTCATCAATGTTTTCAAATATGTAAGGGGTGAGTGTCAGGGAGATGGAGTTAGGCTTTTCTCAGTGGTGACCAGTGATAGGACAAGGGGTAATGGGTGTAGATTGGAGCACAGGAGGTTCAAGTTGAATATCAGAAAAAATTTTTTTTGCTCTTGCAAAAAGTCTCTCCCCAACTTTCCTCAACTCCCTTCAGGCACTGGAAGGTGCTCTGAGGTCTCCTCACTTCCTTCTCCTCTCCAAGCTGAACAGCCCCAACTCTCTCAGCTTCCAGAGCAGAGTTTCTTCAATTCTCTGATCATTTTTCTGTCCCTGCTTCATCCCCCTTGCCTGTGAACTTCCAGTTTTCTGGTCAGGACTTCTCACAGTGTGAGATTGGACAGCCCAGCTTCTCAGCTCTGAGCAAGGAAACCCAAGTCCATTTCCATCACCTTTTTACTCTCTTCTAACCTTGTCCTCTTCCCCTTTGCAGTTCTCCAGCAGAGAAGAAGAACAACTCCTCACCCACCACACCTCTGAAAAGCCACTTCCATCTCAGGAAGAAAAACTTGAGAGGGAAACCATGTTCAACACCAAAACGCTCCTCACCCAAGGGGTTGGTGCAGATCACCAAGCACAGGCTCTGCAGGTTGCCAGCCACCAGGATGCAAGTGTCCACCAAGGAAGGTAGGAAAAGCCATCCCAAGGGATGACTGGTGCTTGCTGACCACGTGCTGATGATTCCAAGGGAGGCTCTTGGGTTTGGAAATGAGTTTTTAGGTCCTCCAGGAGGTGAATCTCCTCGTGTTGGTTGCAGAGCAAAGGTGGAGGAGCAGAAGTTTGGCTCGAGCAGGACTTGTGTCTCACCCCAGAGCTGTCTTGTGCTTTGACATCTCCAGATGAGGCCATTTTAAGGCTGCTTCTTGCTTTTAATGTGATTTTGCTGAACTTGCAGGGGTCAAATAGAAAGGTGCTCAAGGAAGGGAGAGGATGACAATAAGTCTGATTTCTCTTTTTGCACTGGGCAAAAGCTCCTTCATGTCATCAGATGCTCCTCTAGCAACTACAGAACCTACTAATGCACTTGCAGTGTCTTTGGGTGTGCTTTGTAATTTAGTTAATTACAGGAATACTGGGTTTTATGAACAGGTGGTTTGTGTCCATGTCCTGCTGCCTTGAGTTGGTGCTTAGGAGAAGAGAAATCAGCTTTCTGGGGCTTGGAGAGCTGCACCTGTGTGTGTGAAATGTTTTTTTTTGTGAATTTTCTGCCTCCAAGTCTGGTTCTGCTCTTCAGTGGTGAAGTTTTCACAGGGAAGTGGCTTCAAGGTTGGGGCAGGGGCAGCACCTGAGTGGGGAGGGCTGTTCATGCCACCATCTGCCTCCAAAAGTTTTCAGGAAGACATTTGTGTGGTTTCCTGTCCTGCACATCAACTGCTGAGGTCACAGATGTGATTATAGTTATTTCACACACAAAAAGCTCTGTCTTGAGCTCTCCCTGTGTCTTGATGCATTGGAAAGACCTGCAGTTCAGGAAAGGGCAAAACTTTTTGTGGGAGGAGGTGAAGAAAAAGATTTTTTTCTCTTCATGTGTGTGTTTGGAGGGGTGGCGGAGGATGCTGGAAGGAGAACTTGGGATCTGATGCCTTTGTGAGGTGGGAAGTGACTCGTGGAAGAGAAAGGGGCAGGGAAAACAAGGTGTGTGTTTTGCTGGCTTTGATGGTTCAGTGGTCAAGCAGTTGGCTGAGTCTTGCTCCTTTTGAGGATGTCACCAAAGCCTTTGGTGTCTGGAGAGGTGTGAGGGCTGCACCTCCAGGTGCTGCATTGAAAGTTTTCAAAAGTTTTCATGTCGTATGTGAAGGGTTGGAGGTCTGGGTCATACTTGGGCTGTGGTTAACTCTTTTTTTGGTTGAGTCTTTTTTGGTTGAGTCTTTTTTGGTTGAGTCTTTTTTGGTTGAGTCTTTTTTGGTTGGCTCTTTTTTTGGTTGGCTCTTTTTTTGGTTGGCTCTTTTTTTGGTTGAGTCTTTTTTGGTTGAGTCTTGGTTTGGTTGAGTCTTGGTTTGGTTGAGTCTTGGTTTGGTTGAGTCTTGGTTTGGTTGAGTCTTGGTTTGGTTGAGTCTTGGTTTGGTTGAGTCTTGGTTTGGTTGAGTCTTGGTTTGGTTGAGTCTTGGTTTGGTTGAGTCTTGGTTTGGTTGAGTCTTGGTTTGGTTGAGTCTTGGTTTGGTTGACTGTTGGTTTGGTTGACTGTTGGTTTGGTTGACTCTTTTTTGGTTTGGTTGACTCTTTTTTGGTTTGGTTGACTCTTTTTTGGTTTGGTTGACTCTTTTTTGGTTTGGTTGACTCTTTTTTGGTTTGGTTGACTCTTTTTTGGGTGATGGTGAGGTTGAGGGATGGGGAGTGCAGCTCTTCAGCTTCCCCCAAAATATCCATTGCCTGTTTTAGGGTGGATTGAGGGATCAGACCTCAAAAGCTGCTTGTTGGGAATCTTTCTACCCTGTGGCATATCCAGTAGAAATCACTGAACAAACATTTATGCTGTAAAAGCTCATTTAAAAATAATTTAATGTGTTTGCTGAGAGCCTGATCATAGAATGGTCATAGAACTTGACCACTCTGCTGTAGCTTCTGGAGGTTCAGAGCAATTTGGGGTTTCCACAGCATTTTAACTGGGACATTGCTGGGTGAGAGGGATATGAACTGGTGGGGTGATCCAGGAAGAGAGCTGAGGTTGAACCAGGTCTGAGTTCTCCTTGTTTACACCTGGGTTTACACCAGAGCTTCTGATTGTGTCATCAAGGAGGTCACAGCACTTGAGCTGCTGCCTTGGGAAGGTTCTGAGCACCCACTGGAGTTTGCTTGTCCTGGCAAACATCTCTCCTTTTTTGGAAACTGTCAGTAAAATCCCAAAGGAATCTTCATGTAGGGTAAGAATATCCAAAATGGATCAAAAGCTTCAATAGCTTTGGGGAACATATTTGGAATTTTAGTTCCTTGATTGAAGATAATGTTCCCAGACTGGAAAGATTTTTGATCTTGAGCTGCATAGGGCTGAAAAGATACAGATAGAGCAGAAGTGTTGTGCTTCTGGCTTTGATCAAAGTTGGCAAATGAGGAGGGAAAAACAAAAATCCAAAAAGAAAATAGGTCTGGAAGTGATTTTGGGAGAGCAGGCATTTCACTCCTCTGACCCAAAGGGGATCAAATTATCCTGAGCAGATGCTAACCAAGCCTAGCACAACCAAACCCTGGGTTTGTAAGAGTTGAGTTGGCTTTGTTGAAGTCACTTCTCTTATTTTGCAGCTTGGAGCTGTGTGCTTTTCAGTCTTAGAGGTGTGGGAATGAGTATCTGCTTTGAGAAAACTCAGTGACTACAGCTTGGGGCTCTTTTTCTTTACAAACTGCTGGAAAAGCCTTGATTTGGTTCTTAAAATGACTAAAAGCCAAAGGAAGTGTCCTGCCTGCCTTTTCCTCTGTGTGTTCATGTGTGGGACTGCTTCATAAGTACCACAAATCCTTCTTTTCTCTAAAAATCCTTCCCCAACACAATCACAAAGCAGCTTCTAAATTTCTTCTAAATTTCTGCTTTTTCCAGCCCTGAATTCAATACCCCTTTCTCCCAGGAGGACTTTACCTAGTTGAGATCTCTTGCTGAGTATATTTTCTTCTGGTGAGGACTTGGTTGGGTGTCCCTCTTCTTGGAGAAGTCCTCCAAAATGTGACACAACCTTGTTTGAAAGTTCTGGTAGTTTTTTTATTTCTCTCCCACACTCATTTTCACCTTCAAGTGCTAAATGCTGAAGTCCTCCAGGTGGATGATTGCTGGTAATCTCTCCTCTGCTGTCCCAACATCTGGGGGGATCCAAAGAGAAATCCAGATTTCAGCTCCTTTCCTCTCCATGTCACTTATTCAAAAGTGTGGATACTCAATACATATTCCATCAAAATGAATATTGCAGGAAAATTTTACTATGTTCCACTGGAAAATAAACATCTGTTCAAAGCCATTACACAAGTACTAATTACAAGGACCTATCCAAAGGTTTTGTAATCACACTTCAATCCACAGCAGTGTTGTGTCAGAAGCCAGTACATGGAATAAGTCTCTTGTCCAATTGGAAGTTTATTATTTAAAAAAAAAAAGCATCCCCCTGTGATGCAAGGGAGGGCAGGGAAGAGCAGCACTAGCTGGCCTAAACCTGGAATTCAGATTTTTCAGGAAGCTGGTTGGGTGTCCCTCTTCCTGGAGAAGTTCTCCAAGATGTGACACAACCTTGTTTGAAAGTTCTGGTAGTTTTTTTATTTCTCTCCCACACTCATTTTCACCTTGAAGTGCTAAATGCTGAAGTCCTCCAGGTAGATGATTGCTGGTAATCTCTCCTCTGTTGTCCCAACATCTGGGGGGATCCAGAGAAAAATCCAGATTTCAGCTCCTTTCTTCTCCTTGTCACTTATTCAAAAGTGTGGATACTCAATACATATTCCATCAAAATGAATATTGCAGGAAAATTTTACTATGTTCCACTGGAAAATAAACATCTGTTCAAAGCCATTACACAAGTACTAATTACAGGGATCTCTTCAAAGGTTTTGTAATCACACCTCAATCCACAGCAGTGTTGTGTCAGAAGCCAGTACATGGAATAAGTCTCTTGTCCAATAAGAAGTTTATTATTTAAAAAAAAAAAGCATCCCCCTGTGATGCAAGGGAGGGCAGGGAAGAGCTGGCCTAAACCTGGAATTCAGATTTTTCAGGGAGCTGGGATGTCCATCTGTATCCAGCATCTCTGAAGCCACTTGGGGTCTCTCAGCACACAAGAATTAGTTAATTAAGCTCATTCTTAAGAAGTTAATTCTTGGTTTAATGATCAGAACATAGCTTCGTGCCCACAACAGGGAACACACAAGCTCCTTGGATCCAGAAGGTACCAATCCACCTTCACAAAGTCTGTGCATTTGGTTCCTTTCCTTAGAACTGAGTTTATAACTTCGAATTCTTTGTACCTCAAGGTGTTTTTTTGGGAGAGTTCCATCCTAGGAAGTGTATTTGTTGTGAACTGTTGTCATAGTCAGGCTGTTGAATTATTGCTGGCCTGTTCCTACATGTGCTAGGGCTCCTTTTTTTTGTTTTTTTTTCCCAGGAATGCCTTGTACAAAGAGGGCATCAGATGCTGGATGGGGCAGAGATGTTTTCAGGGCAGCATCTCCCAGTGTGATGGGAAAGCCTGGCTGCTGATGGGCCTTGAAGCAGCTCAAATGTCACATTTGGTGTCCCTAAACATATTATTATTTGTGTATAAATAGTGGGAGGTGTGTTCTGGTTTCACAGCATTCCTGTAGTGAGCTGGGAGTAGGTGGAGGCTTGTGGGTTGAATTCCTGACTTTTGGATCGTGTCTTGGAGGTTTGGAGAGGGTGATTTTTATTTCTCCCTGCAATATGAGGGTATTAATCAGACAGTGGGGTTTTTCAGTCTCTCAAAACAAGAGCAGGGGAAGTTCATGGAGTTCAGAGATGTTACTGGGAGCTTCTGGGAGCAGAGTGAGGCATGAACTGTAAAACAAGTTTGTTTTTTTTTTTTCCCTGCTTTTCTCAGGTGTGTAACTCAAAGGTCTGTCCATCTCCTGACTCTCCTTTTCAGACCCAAATGGACCTGAGAGGTGGTGTCACATTGGTGTTTCCTGGTGGTCTGTAAGCCTCTGGGAATCTCTGTGTTTTCATGGAAGCATCACTGATGATGTGGGAGAAATGGAAAAGCATTGGTAGGAGTTTTCTTGGGATCATTTGGGCTTCTCTCATGACAGATATTGCAGCTACAACTGTTGCCAGCTGACTCCAAACTACTCAATTTGATTAAGTGGAACATTGAATAACCAGTCAGAAATTGGTGATGTGTCTCAAATTAATAGAATCTTAGAAAAATTTGGGTTGA
This sequence comes from Heliangelus exortis, assembly GCF_036169615.1. Lineage (NCBI taxonomy): Eukaryota > Metazoa > Chordata > Aves > Apodiformes > Trochilidae > Heliangelus > Heliangelus exortis. The sequence continues at coordinate 150,373,924 of NC_092423.1, read as the reverse complement.
AAGGGCCCTTTAAAGATGATCTGGCTCCAACCTTCCACTCACCCTTCTTGCTCAAGGCCCCATCTGACCTGACCTGCAGCACTTCCACAGAGAGAAGTTGCTGGGTGGGTTGGTAGTGATGAAGCATTTCTGATGCATGTGCTGCTCTGGTTCTCCAGGTAATTTCTTGCAGGGCTTCTGCAGAACATGTGCATAGGAGGAGATCAAGTGTTTGACCAAAGGAAAAAAAAAAAAAAGAATAGAAAATGGTGTGTTGCTCAGCAGGGTCAAATCCATGTTGATAAAACAGCTTTTAGATGTTGGACTTCTTGACCACCTAGAGCTTAATATTAATGTGCCATTAATAGTAAAGAGTTGCTTTTATGCTTTCTTTCTTCCCCTTAAACTTAGGTTCTTTTGGGAGGAAGAGAACTTGGAGATCATAGAATGGGCTGGGTTGGAAGGGACCTCAGAGCTCATCAAGTCCAACCCTTGATCCACTCCCACTGCAGTTCCCAGCCCATGGCACTGAGTGCCACATCCAGGCTCTTTGGAAATAGCTCCAGGGATGGAGAATCCACCCCTTCCCTGGGCAGCCCATTCCAATGTCTGATCACCCTCTCCCTAAAGAAATTCTTTCTCATGTCCAACCTAAACCTCCCCTGGCACAACTTGAGACCTCTTGTGCCCTCTTGTCTTGCTGAGAGTTGCCTGGGAAAAGAGCCCAACCCCCCCCTGGCTCCAACCTCCTTTCAGGGAGTTGGAGAGAGTGATGAGGTCTCCCCTGAGCCTCCTCTTCTCCAGCCTCAACACCCCCAGCTCCCTCAGCCCTTCCTCACAGGACTTGTGCTGGATCCCTTCCCAGCCTCCTTGCTCTTCTCTGGACCTGCTCCAGCACCTCAATCTCCTTCCTGAACTGAGGGGCCCAGAACTGGACACAGGACTCAAGCTGTGGCCTCCCCAGGGCTGAGCACAGGGGCAGAATCCCTTCCCTGGACCTGCTGGCCACGCTGTTCCTGATCCAGGCCAGGATGCCATTGGCCTTCTTGGCTACCTGGGCTAATTGCTTTGGTGGGAGTTTTGACTCCACTTGGGTAACAATGCCCTTTTTTTGAGCAGGGTTCCAAGCCTGAAGTGGCTTCACAGCTTCTGCTTGGGGTCTGCTTTGTTTGGCACCCAGGTGCTTCAGACTCGTGTGAATCTCAGGGTTTGTAGATGAATTGGTCACAGAATCCTTGAATGGTTGGAACACACCTTGGGATCTTCCAGTTCCAAATCCCTGCAGTGGGCAAGGACACCTCCCACCAGCCCAGGTTGTTCCAAGCCCCATCCCAACCTTCAGCACTTCCAGGGATGGGGCAGCCACAGCTTCTCTGGGAATCCTGGGCCAGGGTTTCACAAAGATCTCATCTCAATCCTCCCTCTTGCATCTGGAAACCCATTTCGCCTCGATCCATCCCTCCATACCCTTGTCCAAAGTTCCTCTCCAGCTTTCCTGGAGATCCTTCAGGTACTGGAATGTGCTCCAAGATCTCCCTGCAGCTTTCTCCGGGATAAACAACTCTCATCCTGGCTCCAGAGCAGAGCTGCTCCAACCTTCCCATCATCTCTATGGCCCTTATCTATAGAAGTGACACATCACATTTGCTTCTGGTGTAGGGAAGAGTTTGGATCTGAATCAAGAATCTGCTACAAGAGGGATAAAAGGCAGTAGTTGCTTCTCTCCTTATCCAGGGAAAAAACTGGAGGACCAAAAAGGATCATCAGGCTGCTGAGTATGGTCCTCAGGCCACCATGGTGTGTAGAAATACTACAGTCTGGTCCCTTTTTCAGACTCCCTCAGGAGGGAGAGGCCAGCTGGTAATGAAGAGGTGGATGGAGTTTCCAGAGATGACAATTCCCTCAAATATCTTTTTAATTATTTTTTTCAATTTAAAAAAAAATAATTTTTTTTGGCATCTGAACCAAAGGCTTTGATTTGGATAATAAATACCAGGCTCCTGCTTTGTCATTTCCTGAGTAACTTCCCTGCCAATAGGTGCATGTTGTAATTCTGTTGTCTAAAGAGCAAACATCTGTCCTGAATTGGTTTTCTGTTGCTTATTTGTTAAAGCAGATAACCAAAAAATCACAGAATGGTTTGGGTTGGAAGGAACCTTAAAGCTCATCCAGTTCCAACCCCCTGCATGGGCAGGGACACCTCCCACCAGCCCAGGTTGCTCCAAGCCCCATCCAACCTGGGCCTTGAACACCTCCAGGGATGGGGCAGCCACAACTTCACCCTCAAATTAAAGTTTTTTCCTCATGTCCAACCTCAATTTCCCCTCTCCAAGTTTTAACCCATTTCCCTTGTCCTCTCCCTACCCCCCCATGTCCAAAGCCCTCCCCCAGCTTTCTTGTGGCCCCTTCAGATATTGGAAGGCAAAGAAAACACAGGGTATGGGCACCACCTCATTAAAAAACACAGTTCTTGGGGATCTCAGCAATCCTCCTGTGATCAGAAATGAGGCATAAATCTAATATTTTCTATATAACTATCAGTATAGACCAGCAGCTCACTGAACCCATGAGCTGGGTAAAGTCCCAAGCAAGGAAAAGGCTTTTCCAGCACCAAAAATCTCAGAGCTGAGTGAGCAAAGCATGGCAAATGCCAGGGAAAAGGCAGAGTCCAACCCATGCCTGAATTATGATCATAGAATCATAGAATGGTTTGGGTTGGAAGGGACCTCTATTATTTTATCATGTATTTTTCAAACTCTTAAGTTGATAAACTCCTTCTCTGCAGCCTTGAGTTTCAAAGTGTTTCTTCTCAGATGAAAACTGTGGGACCATTTTGGGTAACAGTTGATTTCCACCAAGTTTTTTCTACTGTCAACCTGATCTCCCTTTTCTTCTTCTAGTTTTGCCTTCATTATCTCCCCACCTGCACATCGTTCCCTTTTATCCACCCATCTCTTGCTGTCTCCCAGAAGTGGCTGCTTTGTATCCTCTGGTGCAACTATTGCTCTGCTTGTTGGTGCCACCTCATTTGTACATCCTTGGGGCCAATTTCTTGCACAGAATCATGGAATGGTTTGGGTTGGAAGGGACCTTAAAGCTCATCCAGTTCCAAACCCCTGCATGGGCAGGGACACCTCCCACCAGCCCAGGTTGCTCCAAGCCCCATCCAGCCTGGGCTGAGACACTTCCAGGGATGGGGCAGCCACAACTTCCTTGGGCAACCTCTTCCAGGGTCTCCCCACCCTCAAAATAAAGAATTTCTTCCTCATGTCCAACCTCAATCTCCCCTCTCCAAGTTTTAACCCATTTCCCTTGTCCTCTCCCTACCCCCCCATGTCCAAAGCCCTCCCCCAGCTTTCTTGGAGCCCCTTCAGATATTGGGAGGTTGCTCTAAGGTCACCTTGGAGCCTCCTCTTCTCCAGGCTGAACAACCCCAATCCCTCAGCCTGGCTTCCCAGGGAGCTGCTCCAACTCTCTGATCATTTTAGTGGCTCTCAAATAATAAAATTCTGGTGTTTACATTGGGACCAAACCTGCTTTTTGGCCACGTGCCGTCCCGTTAGCCTGGGCAACCTTTATCCCCATTTCTCCAAACTGGAGCTGGGTTTATCCCTCAAAGTGCAGGGCTGTGATGTTTTTAGCACCAGTTTTAAGGGAAAATATCAACTTCTAAGTCAGGTTTGATCGATCCAGGAGCAATGAGGGAGGGATGTGCCCACACCTCCTCTGCCAGAACTCCTCTGCCAAGCAGTGCGGATGCGGGAATCCCGTTTCCCCACAGCTTTATAGTCCCTCCTCTTTCCCCACAGCTTTATACTCCCAGCATGTTTGACATCTTGCAGGATGAGATCCTTTCTCAGCTCTTTTTTGTGAGCTCTTAGAGTTGTGAACCTTTTTCCTCACCCCTGCAAAAAAATATTAATCAGTGCTCTTCCCTTCTGTGACCGCCACACTTTTCCTGCAACACCAGGAAGCGTTCGCCCTGCTCGGGCATTGGACATGAGAGTGCTGTCATTTCTTTTTCTTTTGGCTTTTTTTTTTTTTCTTTAGGAAAAACCAGAGAAATGTGTGCTTAAAGTGAGGGGTTTGAACCTTTCTTTTTTTCATTTCAAGATGTGGCAGCTCCATGGATGGGGAGCCAGGGTTCGCCGTGGATGCGGTGGCTGCACCGCACGCTCCCACAAGCGAGAGAGTTGAGGGTTTTAGGGAGGATTTTTGGAAGTCTCTGGTGTCTCCCTTCCTTCCCTGCAGCCCTGCAGAGGGCACTCGTGCCCCTCGCATCTCCCCCCGTCCACCTTTTTCTGGTTATTGATGGCCTAATTTCGTCTTTATGTGAAAGAAAGCAGATATCAAGTAATTTGCAGCAATAACCTGCTAATGCCGGGCCAGTATCAAAACTCCCATGTTCATTTCAAGTGGCAGATAAAACACTAATATATAATTATCCTTGCAAATTGGATTGTTTTAAATAACCAAAAGGCTATGGCCAGGAGAAAACTATCCCATTTCCCTTGAGTTACTATTGCAGTGTAATTGCTGCGTTCAATCAATTTCCTTGGCATTAGAAATTCCATCACAATCAACATTAAGCTTTATTCATTGTGATGGCTAAGAGCTGGGCCATTTCTCCTCTTTTCCTTAACTGGCAAAATTAATCAGGGAAAAGATTTTAAACATTTACCCGTGCGAAAGAGGTCAGCTCTGCCACTATATTGCTCAGCAGATAAGGGGGCTAATAAAAAGAAAATTGAATTACTAATGATCGCCAGGAACCAGAGTATATAAAACCTGGCAATCGCCTGGTTCAGGAAAAAGGGGAATCAATTTTCTTCGGACAAGGTGCGCTCATTTTTTATTTTGGAGCATATTATCAGCAATTTAATTTGAAAGTGCATAAACAGGAGGAAACGCTTAGAAAATAATGAGCCCGAAGGTGTAAAAGGCTGCAGGATATATGCTGTACACAATTTATTTGGCACAACAGATAATCACTTTAATTGAATTCAAAACTGCATTGTTCAGCAGCAGCGTGGGCTGCCCGGGGGGGATTACAGAATATTACAAAGATGCCGGCGAGAAGCTCCTCGGTGTTCTTTTTCCCCTCCATAATGTCCCCTTCCAGGCAGGACTTCTCAGCCCCGTGCCCTGGATCGTGCAGGCACAGCTGGCTGGAAGAAACTGAGAAGCAGATTTCTCTTGGGAGCCTTCCTTATTGTTTCCTGTTTCTTAAATAATTCGGGGGGTTCGCCGCGTTTTGATGCTTTTCAGCGCGAAATCATCACCGAAACCTTCGTGTCCTCTTCTGCATCAGATCATAGAATCATAGAATCATAGAATTGGCTGGGTTGGAAGGGACCTCAGAGATCATCAAGTCCAACCCTTGATCCACTCCCCCCGTGGTTCCCAGCCCATGGCACTGAGTGCCACATCCAGGCTCTTTTGAAATATCTCCAGGGATGGAGAATCCACCCCTTCCCTGGGCAGCCCATTCCAATGGCTGATCACCCTCTCCAGAAAGAAATTCTTTCTAATGTCCAACCTAAACCTCCCCTGGCACAACTTGAGACCTCTTGTGCCCTCTTGTCTTGCTGAGAGTTGCCTGGAAAAAGAGCCCAACCCCCCCCTGGCTCCAACCTCCTTTCAGGGAGTTGGAGAGAGTGATGAGGTCTCCCCTGAGCCTCCTCTTCTCCAGCCTCAACACCCCCAGCTCCCTCAGCCTCTCCTCATAGGATCTGTGCTCGACTCCTTTCACCAGCCCAGTTGCCTCCTTTGGACATGATGAACTTCTCTGGACAGATGAACTTCTGCTGCTGGTGTCCCAGCTGAAACTCCTGAGTTAAAAACCCAGCTGCCTCCTTCCTGCTTGTAGCCATCTCCTGGTCAGTGTGTGAAAGTAGTTTTTAAGGAGTAGCTTTTGGGTGGGTGACATTAGAAAGAATTTCTTTAGGGAGAGGGTGATCAGCCATTGGAATGGGCTGCCCAGGGAAGGGGTGGATTCTCCATCCCTGGAGATATTTCAAAAGAGCCTGGATGTGGCACTCAGTGCCATGGGCTGGGAACTGCAGCGGGAGTGGATCAAGGGTTGGACTTGATGATCTCTGAGGTCCCTTCCAACCCAGCCAATTCTATGATTCTATGATTCTATGACAGGAGGGCATCATTGCCCTGCCAGGAGCTGCACTGCCGAGGGGGTGTCCCTCCAACTGTGCCATGGGGGTTCAGCCTTTTGATTTCTTTTGGGTTTTGGGTTTGGAGGGTGGAGTGGAGTTGTGCCTGGGTAGGGAATAGAACAGTTACTCAGCACTTTGTTCAGGGCAAAAGAAGCCAAATCGAAAGGGAACCACAGCAACAACCACTCTGGGGCTGTGCAAATCTCTCACCAGAGGAAGAGTAAATTTTGAGCTTCTGTTGCATCCACTACACACACAGCCAAGAGCCTAAGTTTTATGTTTTCCTCTTTAAAATGTTCCTTTCCTGCTTATCTTTGCCTTTCTCGTGCTCCAGATTGAAATATGACAGTGGTTTGTGTTCCCAGCTTCCTGCTTGTTCTCTGGTGCCACCACCAGCACTGAAGCTGGAAATCCTGTTTGCATTTACTTCTTCCCAGGGAGAAATTCCATCAGGATTCGTAACACCCGCAGCCATCTGCAGGGTGAAGAGTTTTCTGCAACTCTTCTTCATCTAAAAAAAAATTCTACAACTCTCAAGTGTCAGTCAGAGTGCTCGTTGCCCTGCAAAAAATTCCCCAAACCTTCATTTCTCTTTCTGCTTGCCTGATAACACGAGTGAGGGGGCACGAGGGCGTTGGGAGAGGCAAAGGAATACTTGCTTGGAAAAAAAAAAAAAAAAGAAAAAAACCAGGGGGCTGGCAGCAGAAGTGGAAGGAGCTGGTTTGCATTACTCGTGCCCAGGCGAGTGCTGAAAGTAAACGGGGCGTAAATGGTGAGGAGTAAGTTATGGCTGGCATCTGAATGCTCAGCTGCTGTTAATTTTATTGACACGGGGTGTTTGTATCCCTCTGGCAGCTCTGAAAATCTCAGCAATGGGTTTTAGACCTTCCATTTATTTATTTATTTATTTATTTCTTCCTTCATCCCCCCCCCCCCTTTTCTCACGCACCAAAGGCCAAGCAGTAAATATTTCTGATGAGGAAATCCCTGTTGGGGCACTGCTTTGCTTTTTTTTTTTTTTTTTTCCTTAAAAAAAAAGCTGTACTGCTCATTATTATTATTATTATTTATTTTTTCAGTGAAACTGTTTTGCAACCCTTTTGTCAGGTGACATCTCTGCTCGCGTTACATTAGGAGTTAAGCTGGTGGGACATCTTCTTATTAGAAGGAACCTGAGGTGGCAATCCCTACCCCCTCAAAGAAACTTTTGTATCATGCAAAGCACAGCTCAGAACCCCTCGTTGGAGTCTCCTCTTCCCATCCTTCCGAGCTCCTCCTTGAGCTCATCCCCAACTTCAGGTTGGGAGGCCGGGAGTTTGACGTCGTTGCGCTGTCACCCCGAGGCTTGACCTTGCCCTGTAAATCATTAGGTTGTCAGGCTCTCTTCTCACTTTTCCTGCCTTGCCCTTGGGAGCCAGGGGTTGGAGCGTGGCTGGCAAAGTGGCCTCTTGCTCCTTCGTAGGAATTGGGAAAAGTTCAAATTCTTGGCTTTGGGCCGGCCCGGGTTACGTCAGAGGCCGTAAGGAACGGTTTTGGGTTTCTGGCTTCACTTGGCATTTACAGGTGACTTATCCCGAGCTGCAAGAGGAGCTGCAGGCAGGCAGGCAGGCAGCAGTGGGGCCTTCTGCTTTTCCCAGCCTTCTTTTATTTAAAAATAACAGGAGGAATATGAATATCCTTTGGAGAGAGGGAAGTCGGCTAAATGAGGAGGTTGTCACCGTGCAGACAGCCTTCCAGCCCTCAGCTCCAGCTCTGGGGTTTGAAGGCAAATGAAATAGTGAGTGCCTGAGTGGGAACACCTAGGTGGAAATGTGTCAAGAGATGGGATGTGCCTCTAGATAAAGAGACTTGTCTCCAGTACCTCAAAGGGACTCTTCCAGCAAGAGGAAAACTGGAGGGGGACTTTCTGCCAGGGCACGAAGTGATGGGATGAGGGGGAATGGCTTTAAATCATGGAATGGCTGAGGTTGGATGGGACCTTAGAGATCATCTACTCCAACCTCCCTGTCATGGCCAGGGAGACCTCTCAGCTAGACCAGGTTGGTCAAGGCCTCATCCCATGTGGACTTCATAGAATCATAGAATTGGCTGGGTTGGAAGGGACCTCAGAGATCATCAAGTCCAACCCTTGATCCACTCCCACTGCAGTTCCCAGCCCATGGCACTGAGTGCCACATCCAGGCTCTTTTGAAATATCTCCAGGGATGGAGAATCCACCCCTTCCCTGGGCAGCCCATTCCAATGGCTGATCACCCTCTCCCTAAAGAAATTCTTTCTAATGTCCAACCTAAACCTCCCCTGGCACAACTTGAGACCTCTTGTGCCCTCTTGTCTTGCTGAGAGTTGCCTGGGAAAAGAGCCCAACCCCCCCCTGGCTCCAACCTCCTTTCAGGGAGTTGGAGAGAGTGATGAGGTCTCCCCTGAGCCTCCTCTTCTCCAGCCTCAACACCCCCAGCTCCCTCAGCCCTTCCTCACAGGACTTGTGCTGGATCCCTTCCCAGCCTCCTTGCTCTTCTCTGGACCTGCTCCAGCACCTCAATCTCCTTCCTGAGCTGAGGGGCCCAGAACTGGACACAGGACTCAAGCTGTGGCCTCCCCAGGGCTGAGCACAGGGGCAGAATCCCTTCCCTGGACCTGCTGGCCACGCTGTTCCTGAGCCAGCCCAGGATGCCATTGGCCTTCTTGGCTACCTGGGCACACTGCTGGCTCCTGTTCAGCTTCCTGGCAATCTAAAACACCTCCATCCACAACTTCTCTGGGCAATCTGTTCCAGAGCCTCACCACCCTGGTACTAAAGAACTTCTTCATAATATCCAGTTTAAACCTCTTCTCCTTCAGTTTAAATCCCACTTGTCCTACTGCTGGCCACTCTTATGAAAAGTCCCTCTTCAGCCTTCCTGTAGGTTCCCTTCAGGTATTGGAAGGAAGTTCTAAGTTCCTCCCAAAGTTTTCTCCTCTTCAGGCTGAACAATCCCAGCTCCTTCAGCCTCTCCTCATAGCAGAGGTGCTCCAGCCCCTGGATCATCTCTGTGGACCTCTTCTGGACTCATTCCAACAGATCTGTGTCCTTCTTAAACTGGAACAGGGAGCTTTAGGTTGAGTATTAGGAAGACATTTGCTGCAGGAGCTGTGAGACACTGACCCAGATTGCCCAGAGAAGCTGTCACTGCCCCATATCTGGAGGTGTTGAAGGCTGAATGAGGCTTGGAGCAACCTCATCCAGCGGGAAGTGTCCTTGCCCCTGGCTGGGGATTGGAGCTAAATGAGATTTAAGGTCCCTCCCAACCCAAACCTTTGTGTAAGTTCAGGGTGCACCTGGCAAGGATGTGAGACCTATGGACAGACCTCTGCCAGGGGGAAGGTGTGGACCAAGTGATGAGGATCTGAGGAGCAGCAGATGATGGTTTATAAACCCCCCCTGCTCTTCATCTACATTTGCCTTCAATTGTTCTGAGCTCCTCTGTCTGCTTTTTCTCCCACTGCCTGCAGGATTCAAACCGTGTGCTGAATTTTAGCTGAAAATCACCACTCTGTACCTGTCTCACCTATTTCAGAGACTTTTCTGTACCCCTGTGCAGTGCCAGCTGCTGTTTGGTTGTGAAATTCAGTTAGCAGCAAGCAGCTCTTGGGGGAATAGTGTATTTATACACTTGCAGGAAAAATATTTGGCTTTGGGGATGCATGACATCCTCTCATTGGCTGTGACCCTTGATATTCTCAAGTCCACAGGGGGAAGGGGGTTTCTAACCAAACCTTTCAGGGATGGCATAGTGCAGAACAAAAATAGAAAAAAAAAAAAATAAAGAGAAGGGAAAACAAAAATAAATAGAAACCAGAGCAGTAGGTCTTAGCACAGCAGCATGAGCTTCCCCTGGGGCTTGTGTCATGCCACTTCTTGGCCAGTGTGTGGAACTCTTCCAAATAACACATCCTTGGAGCAGGGGGGGAACCTCAATGTAATTTTGGGCATGGGTGCTGTCTCATTGGATGCTGGGTGTCTCTCCTTGTTTTTTTTTTTTTTAAGGGTGAAGCTTGTGTTCATTGCTGGAAGGGCAGGGAGTTGATAAAAGTGTATTTTGGGCTACTGGAGAAGAGAGCTGGGTGGTGTTGTGTTGACTTCAGGGATGTGATTTTTGTGCTCTTTGGGATATTTTTCTGTTTGGAGGGGCTGAACACTGCAAACAGTGCTTGGGAGTTTGAGCTGGGTTTGACACAGAGAAGTAGAATTAAAATTAGAATTAGAATTAGATTTAAAATTAAAATTAGAAATAAAATTAGAATTAGAAATAAAATTAGAATTAGAATTAGAATTAGAATAAACCAAGTTGGAAGGGACCCATCAGGATCATGGAGTCCAACTCCTGTCCCTGTGTAGGGCACCCCCAGGATCACCCCATGTGCCTGAGAGCATCATCCAAAAGTTTCTTGAATTCAGGCAGGATTGGTGCTGTGACCACTTCCCTGGGGAATTTTTTCCCACTGCTCAACTGCCCTCTGGGTGAAAAACCTTTTCCTAATCTCCAACCTAAACCTCCCTGATGCAGCAGATCCCCAGGGTTTGCCTTGGTGGGGATGCTCAGGCTGGATGTGGTTCTTCACCTGTCTGCTTCTCCCTGCTCTGAATTGTGCTGAGTTTCAGGGTTGTTGCCTCTCATCCCCTTTGTTGTCTTTCCTTTGGGTCTTAAAATAAAAAAAAAAAGAAAAGTGGGCACTTAAGGCACTTTAAAGAAATCTGAATGTTGCTGAAACCTGAGCCTTGACAACAAGTCTTTTTTTTTTCCTTTTTTTTTTTCCCCTTTTTTTTCCTTTTTTTTTTTCCCCTTTTTTTTCCTTTTTTTTTTTTTTTCTCTTTTGTTTCCTCTTTTTGCTGTTTTCTTTTTTTCCTTGTTCCTTTCCTCCTTTTGCTGTTTTCTTTCACCAAACACACAAACTGACTGAAGGTTTCCCCTGCACTGAGGTGCATTAGAAGGGGGGTGGTCAGTAGGTCAAGAGAGGTTTTCCTCTCCCTCTGCTCTGCCCTGCTGAGGCCACATCTGGAATTTTGTGTCCAGTTCTGGGCTCCTCTGTTCCAGAAGGACAGGGAACTGCTGGAGAGAGTCCAGAGCAGAGGCACCAAGGTGATGAAGGGAGTGGAACATCTGATGAGGAAAGGCTGAGGGAGGAGAAGAGGAGACTGAGGGGTGAGCTCATTAATGGTTATAAATCTGTAAAGGGTGAGTGCCAGGAGGATGGAGCCAGGAGCTTCTCAGGGATGTCCCCTGATGGGACAAGGGACAATGGGTACAAACTGCAGCACAGGAGGTTCCACATCAATAAAAGATTTTTCACTGTGAGGGTGATGGAGCCCAGGCTGCCCAGGGAGGTTGTGGAGTCTCCTTCCCTGGAGACATTCAAAGCCCACCTGGATGTGTCCCTGTGTCACCTGCTGGAGGTGACCCTGCTCTGGCAGGGGGGTTGGACTCAATGATTTTTTTGAGGTCCCTCCCAACCCCTTAACTTCCTGTGACTCTGTGAGTTGAAATCCCTGATGTTTCCCCTGTGTGGGTGATGGGTGAATCCTCCCCAGGGCTGCCAGGATTCCCCAAATCCCACCCCAGCAGATGCTCAGCTCCCTGTAAAACCCAGACAGTTTTCCCTGTTCTGCTTTTTGCTTCCCATTCTTCTTCAAATTTCAAGTTTGTATTTTTTTTTCCTGCCATTTTCTTTGGCAAAGACTTCCCCTTTGCTTTTCCTGCGTGGTGATTCTTCTCTCTTGCTGCTGAGCCAAGTGAGAAGCTGTTGATTCCAGGATTTGTCTGCTCACTTGCTGTGCTCTCCCAAAGTGTTAGGAATGAGTAAATATCCCTCAGAATATGTAATGCACCTGGGGTGAGGGTTTTGTGGACTTGACAGCATCTCATCAACCCAACAAAACTCTGCTGGTGTGGCAGCTTTTGTGGTTTCCAGTTTCTGCTTTGATCAAAGGGATGGGGAAACACCTCCACTTTAGTTGTCAAAGGGAATTTTGCTCTTGCCCCTGGGGGGTCAAGGAAGGTTTCATCCTCCTTTGCTCCTCTGTGTAATCTCTGTGTAATCCTTTTTTTTTTTTTTTTTTTTTTTTCTCTCCAGGCTGCTGTTTTGGGTGGTGCTGGGGGTTGTTTTGAAGAAGGAAGGGTGTTGTTTGGGTGTGTAGACAGAAGTGGTGAGTTGTGGCTCAGGCTGTGTTCTCAAAACTGATCTGAGGTGTGATTAAGCATTAATCCTGCCCTGGGGAGCTCTCTGCTGGAAAAGGGCAGGAGCACACTTGGAGCCTTAGGGTGGGCTGTCAGCTCCTTGCTTTGGTTGCAGTGTTCAGCTGTTGTTCCCTGCCCCAGCAAATGTCCTGGGACATCTTGTCCTTGGATGGGACAGAGAGATTCTCCTTGTGCCTCTGGGTGGCACATGCCATAAAACTTCAGTTTGGCCTTGAAGGACCTCCCCAAAACAACTCTCTGGCAGTAAAATAACCAAATTGGTTGCAGTGACTCCAGAGAATGGCCACAAAGATGATGCCAAGGGCTGGAGCACCTCTGCTGTGAAGGCAGACTGAGAGAGATGGGTTTCTTCAGGCTGGAAAAGAAGAGGTTTCAGGGAGAACTGAGAGCACCTTCCAGTAACCTGAGGGGGCTCCAGGAAAGTTGGGAAGAGCCAAGGGCATGGAGTGATGGGATGAAGGGGAAAGGTTTCAAGTTGCAAGAAGGAGTGAGCTGATATCTGAGAACTTAAAGATCATCTTGGTTCAACCCCCCTGCAATGGGTAGAGACATCTCCCACTTTCTTCAGATTCCTCCAAGCCCCATTCAGTGTGTCCTTCAGCACTTCCAGGGATGGGGCTGCCACTGCTTCTCTGGGCAACCAGGACCAGGGTCTCAGCACCCTCACAAATCAGTAACATCAACACCCATTGGTCTTGATGAGAGATCACAGAACAGTTGAGGTTGGAAACAACCTCTGGAGGTTTTCTGGTCCAACATCCCTGCTCAAACAAAGCCACCCAGAGCTGGTAACCCGGGACTGTTTCTTCATGGTTATTTTAATATCTCTAAGGAGGAAGATTCAGACCCTAAAAGCTTGAGAGGTCTGAGTCTCCCAGGGATGGGGCAGCCACAACTTCCTTGGACAGCCTCTTCCAGGGTCTCACCACCCTCACTGGAAAGAATTTCTTTCTCATGTCCAACCTAAATCTCCCCTCCTCAAGTTTTAACCCATTTCCCTTGTCCTCTCCCTACCCCCCCATGTCCAAAGCCCTCCCCCAGCTTTCCTGTAGCCCCTTCAGATATTGGAAGGCAGAGGAAAGACAGGGTATGGGCACCACCTCATTAAAAACCACAATTCTTGGGGATCTCAGCAATCCTCCTGTGATCAGAAATGAGGCATAAATCTAATATTTTCTATATAACTATCAGTATAGACCAGCAGCTCACTGGCAGGAGCTGGGTAAAGTCCCATGCAAGGAAAAGACTTTTCCAGCACCAAAAATCTCAGAGTGAGCAAAGCATGGCAAATGCCAGGGAAAAGGCAGAGTCCAGCCCATGCCTAAATTATGATCATAGAATCATAGAATGGTTTGGGTTGGAAGGGACCTTAAAGCTCACCCAGTTCCAACCCCCTGCATGGGCAGGGACACCTCCCACCAGCCCAGGTTGCTCCAAGCCCCATCCAACCTGGGCTGAGACACTGCCAGGGATGGGGCAGCCACAACTTCCTTGGGCAACCTGTGCCAGGGTCTCCCCACCCTCACAGAAAATGTTTTTTTTTCCTAATATCCAACCTCAATCTCCCCTCTTCAAGTTTTAACCCATTTCCCTTGTCCTCTCCCTACCCCCCCATGTCCAAAGCCCTCCCCCAGCTTTCTTGGAGCCCCTTCAGATATTGGGAGGTTGCTCTAAGGCCACCTTGGAGCCTCCTCTTCTCCAGGCTGAACAACCCCAATCCCTCAGCCTGGCTTCCCAGGGAGCTGCTCCAACCCTCTGAGCATTTCAGTGGCTCCTCTGGACATGTCCCAGGAATTCTGTGTCCTTCTGATGCTGGGGACTCCAGAACTGGACACAGTATTCCAGGTGGGAGCATAAGTGGAGAATCACTCTGCTTTTCTTGATGCAGGACACAACTCTGTGTGTGTGTGTTTAAAATAAGATTTACTCTGCTCTCTCAACATTATCCAGGGCATTTTACAGTGCTCCCCTTCTGTGAGCTTCCGTGATCCATCATTTCCCTGCTGGCTTTCTGGAGTGGCTGTTAGATTTTACTACAGCAAACACTGTAAAAGGGCATTAGAGCAGTTAAAGCTGGAGTCTTTGCTTTCATAAGGAAAAAAAGAAAATGCTGAATTAGGCGATGGAAAAGGCAACCACAGCGAGACTTTAATCTTGCATAAATTATCAGAAGAGTCAGAGGTTCACAATTTTATGTATTGCTAGAGCTCTGCTAATTAATTATTCCCAAATAATTGGTGTTTAGAAGAACCAAAGTTTGGTCTTTTTCTGCCTTAATGGCCCCTGGGTATTTATTTTCAAGGTGGCAGCCACTTATTTTTCTTTTCTGATGTGGCAATGCTTTAATTTTACCCCTCTAACCATGAGGTTAATGCACTGACTTTCCCAAATCTATGGTTTAAATCCTTAAGGTTGGAAAAGACCTCTCACATCACCAAGTCATTCCAAGTAAACCACGTCCTGAACTGCTGGATCCACATGTTTTTTGAACACCTCCAGGGATGGTGACTCCAGCACTTCCCTGGGCAGCCTGTTCAATGCTTGACCACTCCTTGAGTAAAGAAGTGGTTCCTAACATCCAGTCTTAACCTTCCCTGGCACAACTTGAGGAATAATGGTAACAAGGAAGTGTTTCTCCACACATTGTGAGTGGGTCTAGCAATATTGGGTTTGGAAAGAGAAGTCTGTGAAGTTCAGGGAAAGTTGAGTCTCCAACATGAGTATTTGAAGGATGAAGAGCTCTCTAAATCACTGAATTGTAGAATGGTTTGGGTTAGAAGACAACTTAAAGATCATTCAGTACAACTCCCCTGCCATGGGCAGGGTCACCTTCCACTATATGAGGTTGCTCCAAGCCTCATCCAACCTGGCCCTCAACAATATCCAGGCATGGGGCAGCCACAGCTTCTCTGGGCAATCTGGGCCAGAGTCTCACCACCCTCACATTCAAGAATTTCTTCCTCATATCTAATGGAAATCTCACCTCTTGCAGTTTAAAGCCATTCCCCTCTTGTCCTATCACTCCATGGCTTTATAAAGCTTTCCTGGAGCCCTTCAGGCACTGGAAGATGCTCTAAGGTCTCCCCAAAATCTCTTCTCTCTTCTCTCTTCTCTCTCTCTCTCTCTCTCTCTTCTCTCTCTTCTCTTCTCTCTTCTCTCTTCTCTCTTCTCTCTTCTCTCTTCTCTCTTCTCTCTTCTCTCTTCTCTCTTCTCTCTTCTCTCTCCTCTCCTCTCTCTTCTCTCTTCTCTCCTCTCTTCTCTCTTCTCTCCTCTCTCCTCCCTCCTCCCTCCTCCCTCCTCTCTCCCCTCTCCCCTCTCCCCTCTCCCCTCTCCCCTCTCCCCTCTCCCCTCTTCCCTCTCTCCTCTCTCCTCTCTCCTCTCTCCTCTCTTCTCCAAGCAGAACAACCCCAATTCTCTCAGCCTGCTTCCAGACCTCCTACACCCCTTGGATCATCTTTGTGGCCTCCTCTGAACTTGCTCCAACCTCTCCATGTCCTTTGTCTGCTGGGGACCCCAGACCTGCACCCAGCATTGCAGAGGGGGCTCACCAGAGGGAAGCAGAAGGGGACAATCCCCTCCCTGGCCCTGCTGCTCACTGCTGGGGACACAGCCCAGGACACACTCACTTTTTGGGCTCCCAGTTCATGCTGGGTTTACCCAACACTTCCAAGTCCTCCTCAGGGCTGCTCTCCCTCCCTTTTCCACCCCTCCTGTGTTTGTGCTTGGGACTAAACCCACAGCTCCACGTGGGCTTTGCAGTTTCTCTCAGAAGCCTGGCAGAACATCTGCTTTGGGTGCTTTCAATTTCATTTCTTACCACATCCAGCCCTTCCCCAGCACCTCTCAGGCTCGGTGAGGATGTGTGCTGCAGAGAACAGGTGAGGACAAGGCAGAGCCACCACTTGTGGAACCAGAAAAGGTTGGAAAAAACCAAGACATACAATACCAGTAAAGTCATCTCCACTCCTGGGCAATTCCCACCCTCTGGATCAGGGGAATAACCCAACCCCAGTGATCCTCCCACTCTCACCACTTTTTCTCTGGGGCTGAGCAGGGTGTGGGTGAGATGCCTTTGCCTGACTGTGGTGTGAGGAAATCAGCTTTGTGGAAAAGCATCCTAAATTTGATATCCATGTTTATGGACAGGAAGCTGAACAGGAGCCAGCAGTGTGCCCAGGTAGCCAAGAAGGCCAATGGCATCCTGGCCTGGCTCAGGAACAGCGTGGCCAGCAGGTCCAGGGAAGGGATTCTGCCCCTGTGCTCAGCCCTGGGGAGGCCACAGCTTGAGTCCTGTGTCCAGTTCTGGGCCCCTCAGCTCAGGAAGGAGATTGAGGTGCTGGAGCAGGTCCAGAGAAGAGCAAGGAGGCTGTGAAGGGATCCAGCACAAGTCCTGTGAGGAAGGGCTGAGGGAGCTGGGGGTGTTGAGGCTGGAGAAGAGGAGGCTCAGGGGAGACCTCATCACTCTCTACAACTCCCTGAAAGGAGGTTGGAGCCAGGGGGGAGTTGGTCTCTTTTCCCAGGCAACTCTCAGCAAGACAAGAGGGCACAAGAGGTCTCAAGTTGTGCCAGGGGAGGTTTAGGTTGGACATTAGAAAGAATTTCTTTACTGAGAGGGTGCTCAGCCATTGGAATGGGCTGCCCAGGGAAGGGGTGGATTCTCCATCCCTGGAGATATTTCAAAAGAGCCTGGATGTGGCACTCAGTGCCATGGGCTGGGAACCACGGGGGGAGTGGATCAAGGGTTGGACTTGATGAGCTCTGAGGTCCCTTCCAACCCAGCCAATTCCATGATTCTGTGATCTCCTTGCAGCCCCTGCCTGGCCTCTCCAGACAAAGAGGTGCCAGCAGGTGCCATCCCAAGCAGCCGCCTCGCCACCTGAATAACCCCGAGAATGAGCCCAGGTCTCCCCAAGGAGTTATTCCTGCCTCCCTTCAGGCTTGGAGCATCCCTGTGGCAAACAAGCCATGATTCTGGAAAACAGCCCCAGGACCTCGAATTAGTTGGAGGAGGGGGTGGTCCTGGAGGTGTCCTGGGCTGCCAGAGAGCTTGTAGGGTATTTATTTTTGAGCGATTAGACAGAGAAGCTGTCCCAGCTGGGGGAGGCAGTGTGTCAGCTTTCTAATAAGGATAAAATCTCCTTGCTATGCTGAAAAGATCTCATATCTGGCTCAGAAGCTGCTCTGACTGACAGCCCCAAGGATGTTATAGGGCAGGGACAACTCCTCTCTCTTAGTGCATCTCAAACCTCTGCAAAATGAGTTGGATGCTTCCCAAACCACTTAGACTCATAAACTTAAAAAAACATAACTTAAAAAAACATAACATAAAAAAACCCCATCTTGTGGCTTCCTTAGTTTGCTTCATTCCCTCTCTCTGTACTCTGTGAGGATCCCTTCTCCTCTCCCTGCTCCAACTGAGCACTCACCTGGCTCCCCTTAGCACAGTGAAGCTGCAGCATCTCTCCCGGGTGCTTTTAGCATCACTGCTGCTCCTGGAGCTGAGCAGGCAGTCAGAAAAATCAGTGTCCTGCTGCTGGGTTGTTTAGTGTCTCCACTTAAAGATATTCTTGGATGAAACCCTTTGAATTCCCACCTGAACACCACGCTGGTCACATAAAGCCCAGTAATAAAACGTAATGAAGAATATCAGCATGAAATCAAGATGTTAAACCTCTGCTGGTGACAGGCAGTCAATCTGCAGCCTGCTTGTTTCCCTTTGCTTTTTTTTTTTTTAATATATATTAAAATAATATGTTTTAATATATATTTTTTAATGTATATTAAAGCAGGCAGCTTGGTTTATGTCTCTGTGTCTCACAGGCTCTGAAGTAGAGCAGTGCTGGGTGATCAGGTTTTCTTCTGTTCCCTTCTCTGTTCTACCTTGTGACTATCACAGAATCAGAGAATTTTCAGGCTTGGAAGGGACCTTTAAGATCATCCAGTTCCAACCCCCTTGCCATGGGTAGGGACATCTTCCACTAGATCAGGTTGCTCAGAGCCTCATCCTTAAAAAAAAAAGGGGTCAGAGCTTTATCCTTAAAAAATTCCAGGGATGGATGGGGCTCTGGGCAACCTGTGCCAGTGTCTCACCACCCTCCAGGTGAAGAACTTCCAGTCTAAATCTCCCCTCCTCTAGTCTGAATCCATTCCCCCCAGTCCTATCACTCCCTGACATCCTAAAACTTTGGGTTTCTACTTCAAGGATTTTCCCTCCAGGAATTTTGGGCTTTCTGAAGTGTTGCTCTTTGGCTCCCATGAGTTTTAGAGGTGTGTGGGAGCTTTCCTTGTTGCCTGTTGCAAGTTTCAGAGCAGAGAGATGTGTCAGATCTCCTTTGCTCTCTGGGACCCCTTGCTCTCTCTCTCCCTGTGCTACACAGCAATGGTTGGGAAATGTGGACATGCAACTTGATTTTTGTTTTCAGACTAGCTCAGATTTATAATTATTATATATATATAGATATATATTTTTCCTTTCTTAATGTTGTCCCAGATTTTTCTGGTAATAACATGGTAGGAACAGCTTCAAATAGTTTTTCTGTAAAACATGCTGCATCTCCATGATTCCTGGACAGTTTTACCTTGAAATTGAAATGATTTTTTTTCTCTTTATGACATTTCTGTTAGGATATCCACTGTGGGTCCTCTTTCTGGTGCCTCTCAGCAGCCACACATTGCTAAAAGGCTGCTTTGCTACTTAGTGCTGTGGGAGAGGACCTTTTGCCTTTCCCACTCCATTCTCTAAAAATATATAAAAAACCCCCCCAACCTGGACATCACAGTGGCCACTTTGTGTGTGCTGATGCTTCCTTTGTCCTGTCCTCTCTTCTCAGAGGTATTTAGTGCACATCCCAGGCTGCTTGGCTGCCTAATGCTTTGCTTTTTCTCTTTTAAATATTCATGTGAGCAGAGTGGTTGGCTTCACTTAATGGAGCAGGGTGGTCTTTCAAATCCAGAGTGGACTTGTCAATAGCTTTAAAAGGAAAAATAAATAAAAATATCCAGCTGATAGCTTGTCAGACTGACAGATTTCCCCTCTTGTAAAGTTTAAATGAATTCTGATGCAGGAACCTTTGCTGCTGATGGGGATGGCCTCAATGTGCTGTGTGGGAAAAGGACAGGAAAATACTGATCTCCTGCTAAACAAAAAGATTTTGTGCTGCTGGGAGGTTGGTTGTGTGCAGGGTCTTATATTTTGGTCACAATATCCTCCTGGCAGTGCTACAGACTGGGGGAAGAGTGTCCTGGGACTACTGGTGGGCAACAAGTTGAACATGAGCCAGCAGTGTGCCCAGGTAGCCCAGAAGGCCAGTGGCATCCTGGCTTGGATCAGCAATAGTGTGGCTAACAAGTTGAGAGATGGAATAGCCCCCTTGTGCTCAGCACTTACCTCAAGTTCTGTGTCCAGTTCTGAGTTCCTCACTTCAAGAAGAAGATTTTGGTTCTGGAGTGGGTCCAGAGGAGAGCAATGAAGGTGAGGGGAGTAGAGGGAAAGTCTTTAAGGAAAGGCTCAGGGAGCTGGGGCTGTTTAGCTTGGAAAAGAGGAGACTCAAGGGGGACTTTATCACTCTCTACAACTCCCTGAAGGGAGGTTGTGGTCAGGTGGTGTCAGGGTTTAACACTGCCCCAGCAATTAAACCAAATACCAGATGCTCTCAATTAATTTCCCTCCCTGATAAAGAAAGGAGAGAGAATAAGGGAGAGAGACTGATGGGTTGGAAACTAAACTACACAGCTTTAATGGAACAGGAATGAGAAATAGGAAAAATGACTAAATCTATAGAAATATCCAGGAAAATGGATCCCAGGTTCCTCCCCCCTTTCCCCCAATAACTCTCCCATCCCCACCCAGGCTGCAGGGCAGCCCTGGGAAAGTCCAGGCTGGACTCCTGGGCTCAGCAGCAGTGGGGAGCTGGAGGCAGGAACACACAGATTCAGGCTGGCATGGATCAGGAGCACAGGCAGAGGAAGGGATGGAATCCTCCCAGGATGCCCAAGCAAACAGGCACAGGGGAAGAAGGGGAAGCAGGAAGGGCTCTGACCCTGGTGATCCCTCCAATGTATCCTGAGGATGAGGTGGATGGGATGGAATCCTCTGTTTGGTCAATTCTGGCCATTTCTCTTGTCTGTTCCTCCCCAAAGGAGGGCTGCAGCTGGGACCTCTTGCCTCCTTTTCTCCTTGCAGAAGGCCAAATGTTCCTCAGAGCTGAGCAGTGGCCTTGGTTCTGCACCCCATTCTCCAGCTGGAACTCTAAACATCGAGTGGGATCAGTCCCAGCAGCAGCCACTGCCTGAGAAACTTGCTGTTCATTTCAGCAGGTGCAGCTCCTTCCAAGAGACTCAGCTGAAAGCAAAAGTCCAAGACAGAAAATCACCTTTATCCTGGACCAAACCAGGACAGGTGGTGGTTGGGTTCTTCTCCCATGAAACCAAGGACAGGAGAAGAGGACACAGCCTGAAGCTCCAGCAGGGGAGGTTTAGGTTGGATATCAGGAATCACTTCCCATGGAGAGGGTGATCAGGCATTGGAATGGAGTGTCCAGGGAAGTGGTGGAGTCACCATCCCTGGAGGTGTTTAGGGATAGGTGGATGTGGCACTCAGTGCCATGGTCTGGCTGATGTGAAGGTGTTAGGTCAGATTCTGGACTTGATGATCTCAGAGGTCTTTTCCAGCCTCAATCTATGATTCTGTGACATGCCTGAGGGGTTTTGGGTGGGCTGCTTGACCTCTAAACCTCAGAGAAGGAAGTAGCTGAGGTATTAAGAAAGCATTTCAGAGGAGGAAAAAGTAGAGTCAAATGGGTATTGGGAATATCTGCAGCACTGGTGCTTATCAGACCATTGATTCCAGAGGGGAACAAGCCCTGGGATGTTGTGTGTGGTGTAAATTCCCTGGAGAAAAATAACTCATCCTTCTCAGGAGAGGACTTCCCCTTGGCTTTCTCCCATCTTTTCTCTCTGTGGGGTCTCAGGGTTATGGCTTTGCTGCCAGGTCTGATCATGTCTACATGTGGTGCAAATGAGATGCAAAATTGTTGGTGGCTTTTAAAGCTCTCTGGTGGCACGAGCAGTCATGTCCAGCTCTCATTTCCATTCCAATTTACAGTTCCTGTAGCATCTCTTTCAGGAAGCTGAGGGTCTTTTGCACCTTGTTTCCTCTTTAAGGGTAAAACCCTTCATCTTTTCCCACTGTGATTGGAGAATCAGGGCTAAAGGAGTTGAATTCTCTCCTTTCTTCTGCAGCTTCAGCTCTTTCAAGAGTTCTTCCCTACAGCTTCACTCACCAGTCACCTATCCTTGGAACAAATAAAAGTTGGAACTCTCCTGGATTTGGCTGATGAGTGAGAACAATAACACTAAAGTGCAGAACAGGAAAAAGGGTTGGGTTGGACCTAGGACTCTGTCTGGTCTCTTCCCTTCTCAAGGCAGAGCCACCCACCTCCATCATTCCTGCCCAGAGGGCTTCTCACCATATTTTACAGACTTGATTGAAGCTCCAAATCATCTTTGGATAACTTCATTTCTTCCTTGGCTGCCACCCATCCTTCTTGGAGCTGAGTGAAGGATTACAACCAGCTTTTCACACCCCCAACTCCTGAAATTTGCCCCTGTGCCACCCCCTGACCTTGTCAGAGGATGGGAACCAGTGCCAAATGACAGTGACAGAAGACTTTTTCTTTGGTTTTCTTTGTTTTTTCTTTGTTAGCTCTTGTGGCAAGAGGAAGCTTTTGGGAATGGCTTCCCACTGGTGTCCAGTGGTGATGCTCCAAGCACTGAGGAGTTTTTAGATCCTCAGGCAGCTTCCCAAACAGCTGGAGAAAGGATGAAGAGAGGTGAAGTTAAAGGGATTAAAAAGGATTAATGCTAATAGGTGTTTGGTGTCTTGTTATCCAGATGAATTGTTTTAACCTGATTTGAGCCTGGTTTTTATAGACTGCTTTGCTGGGGGCCATCTCCTTTGCCTCTGGGCTGTGGAATTGCTGTGATGCCAGCAGTGATTAAGGTGTTGGGGATTGGTCATGCCAAGGGTGTCAAAGCCCAAATTGATTTTTTCAGCTCTTGAAAAAGGATTTCTCCTGCACGTGCTGCTCAGGTAATGGGAAGAGGAAACCCAGCTCCAGGCTGGAGCACTCAGCCCTTCATGGGGAAGATGTAACTCTGCCATTTCCCATCACAAGAGATGTCTCTGGAGGGGAAGAAATCCATCTTGTGACTTTTCCTTCTTCTCAACCTGCTGGGCATTGTTCTTCTTGGTAACTAAATGACCCAAATCCTTTTTAGTCTTGAAAGTCATCAACTGCTGCTTCTCAGAAAGGATCAAAGGGAGCCACTGCAAGGAGCTAATGAGCTTGGGAAAAAAAAGATACTGAAGGAAGAATCATCTCTTCTTGTTGGACAGGGAGGATCAGAGTTTGCTCAGGGCTCTGGAACACTGGGCTTTATTTTTTCTCCTCTTTGGGAAGGTATTCATAACACCTTTACAATAGAATTAGAGCTTTATGCAATACTTCCAGCTTGCTTTGAGGTACTCCAGAGTATCTCTTAGGTTATTTCAGAGTAAAACAACACACAGAGAAGGAATGTGAGCAATTTTTTAGGGAATGTTTTTATTTCTTCCAGCTCTGCCAACCAGTTTACTCCCACTGCATTCAGGTCATTGGTAGGAGGAGGGCTGGAAATCTTGACTCTCCTGCTATTAAAATAGCCCCTAGATTTTAGGAGATCGTGCCTGACACATGGCCTGGAGAGCATAATTTGACGTGGCAGCTGAGTGGAAAATGCTGGATGTGATTTTTATTTTCAGTGCATGAAGATGCATGAAGTTGTTTTTTGTGTGGGGGTTGTTTGTTTTTTTTTTTTCCTCCTTTTTTTTTTTTTTTTTTTTTTTTAAATAAAAAAACAAAACAAAAGACAAAAGAAACCACAAACCAAAACACCCCAAAACTTCTGTTAAAATCAACTGGAGTCAAACAGGGATTCAGACAAGAGACCAGAAGAGAGGTGGGTGGTGGGGGGGGGTTGTTTTTTTCTTTCCCAGTTGTGTAATTTCTGGTAGCCTGAAGAGGTCTTCTCTGCCATTTGGTAATCCTCTTAAATTTGAATACCAAGCAGCCCTGGAAGACCCAGGGAGTGTCCTTCAAATACTTTTAGAGTTGATTAAAACCAAACAGCCTTCACTGCCACTGGATGGAGTTTTATAGACAACCCTGCAGGCTGCATCAGCCGAGGTTAACAGTTCCTGGCTGCTGTTGTTGCAACTAATTTTCAAGCCACTTGCAACCTAATTTTCAAGGACAGAAGCAAGCATTTCAATTACCTGAATAATTGGAGGTGGGGAAAACACTTGTCTGGGGAAAGGGGCCTGATACAGCAGGCTGGGAGCTAGGAGACTTTGTTATTAAGGTGCTTTTGCTGCTCCTTCCCTCCCTGACCTTGGGGTAAATGCTTTCCATGGTGTGTCTTGGTTTTTCTGCCTGGGTGATGGGAAGAAGAGACACCAGGGATGTGAGATCTGTGTGAAAAAAAAACCCAAAAAACCCCAAATCATCTGTGAAATAACTGCTGCTGGTATTCCTGCTGCATCCCAGGATATGGTTGGCTTTGTGTGCAAGACAAAGCAAGACAGCAAGACAAGAGGGCACAAGAGGTTTTGATTGAGGTGCTGGAGCAGGTCCAGAGAAGAGCAAGGAGGCTGGGAAGGGATCCAGCACAAGTCCTGTGAGGAAGGGCTGAGGGAGCTGGGGGTGTTGAGGCTGGAGAAGAGGAGGCTCAGGGGAGACCTCATCACTCTCTCCAACTCCCTGAAAGGAGGTTGGAGCCAGGGGGGGGTTGGGCTCTTTTCCCAGGCAACTCTCAGCAAGACAAGAGGGCACAAGAGGTCTCAAGTTGTGCCAGGGGAGGTTTAGGTTGGACATGAGAAAGAATTTCTTTCTGGAGAGGGTGATCAGACATTGGAATGGGCTGCCCAGGGAAGGGGTG
Source organism: Heliangelus exortis (assembly GCF_036169615.1). NCBI lineage: Eukaryota > Metazoa > Chordata > Aves > Apodiformes > Trochilidae > Heliangelus > Heliangelus exortis. The sequence continues at coordinate 150,349,566 of NC_092423.1, read as the reverse complement.
GATTCTCCATCCCTGGAGATATTTCAAAAGAGCCTGGATGTGGCACTCAGTGCCATGGGCTGGGAACTGCAGTGGGAGTGGATCAAGGGTTGGACTTGATGATCTCTGAGGTCCCTTCCAACCCAGCCAATTCTATGATTTTATGATTCTTTCCGAGCCTGAGAGGTGCTGGGGAAGGGCTGGATGTGGTAAGAAATGAAATTGAAAGCACCCAAAGCAGATGTTCTGCCAGGCTTCTGAGAGAAACTGCAAAGCCCACGTGGAGCCGTGGGTTTAGTCCCAAGCACAAACACAGGAGGGGTGGAAAAGGGAGGGAGAGCAGCCCTGAGGAGGACTTGGAAGTGTTGGGTAAACCCAGCATGAACTGGGAGCCCTAAAAGTGAGTGTGTCCTGGGCTGTGTCCCCAGCAGTGAGCAGCAGGGCCAGGGAGGGGATTGTCCCCTTCTGCTTCCCTCTGGTGAGCCCCCTCTGCAATGCTGGGTGCAGGTCTGGGGTCCCCAGCAGACAAAGGACATGGAGGGGTTGGAGCAAGTTCAGAGGAGGCCACAAAGATGATCCAAGGGGTGTAGGAGGTCTGGAAGCAGGCTGAGAGAATTGGGGTTGTTCTGCTTGGAGGAGAGAGGAGAGAGGAGAGAGGAGAGAGGGGAGAGGGGAGGGAGAGGGAAGGAGAGAGAAGAGGAGAGGAGAGGAGAGGAGAGGAGAGGAGAGGAGAGGAGAGGAGAGGAGAGGAGAGGAGAGGAGAGGAGAGGAGAGAGAAGAGATGAAAAGAAAAGAGAGGAGAAGATTCTGGGGAGACCTTGGAGCATCTTCCAGTGCCTGAAGGGGCTCCAGGAAAGCTGGGGAAAGAGTTTTTACAAAGCCATGGAGTAATAGGACAAGAGGGGAATGGCTTTAAACTGCAAGAGGTGAGATTTCCATCAGATATGAGGAAGAAATTCTTGAATGTGAGGGTGGTGAGACTCTGGCCCAGGTTTCCCAGAGAAGCTGTGGCTGCCCCATGCCTGGAAGTGTTATGGTTGGATGGGGCTTGGAGCAACCTGGGCTGGTGGGAGGTGTCCCTGCCCATGTCAGGGGTTTGGAAGATGGATGAGCTTTAAGGTCCCTTCCAGCCCAAACCAGTTGATGATTCTTCACTACAAACTTTACTGTTTGCATCTCCACTGTCCAAGGAAGTTTTGCTGTAGGCTTCATACTAACTCAGAATGTTTCTGAGGCTTCATTATGATGAACCTGATGTCAGGTTTTACTGCTCTGCTGCAAAAGTCAGTGGTTTGGACTTGAACACAGGATCCAGCATGGATCAGCTGTGCCATGGTCTGGGTTAACAAACAGAGCTGGTGCACTAGAGGAAGTTTAGATGGGATTTTAGGAACAATTTCTTCTTGGAAAGGGTTGTCAGGCCCAGGGCAGTGGTGGTGTCATCATCCCTGGAGGGATTTCAAAGCTGTGTAGGTGTGGTGCTGAGGGACCTGGTTTAGTGATGACCTTTGCAATGTTGGTTTAACAATTGAGCCTGATGATCTTCCAGGTCTTTTCCAACCAAAATGATTCCAAGTGGGAAACTGGAGGCAGAGAGAGAGCAGTGAGTGTACCTGTGGGCTTGAGTTAACTCTTAGAGACCAAGTTGTTCCACGGGCTCCTCACCACCCCTGGTGGGAAGGGATTCTTCAGCATCACCTTGTGAAACATGGGAAAGAAAAGGGTAAAGCATGCACAGGGTCCTACATATCCTTCTGAAATGCAGTTTGGAGATGTGGTGTTGGGATTGGGACCCTGGAGCCTCCTCAGGTGGTGGTGGGATTGGGACCCTGAGAAGAAGCTCCTTGGGATTGAAGATGGAAGACAAGGAGGGACACAGGAGTGGTGCTGGGGGGAGCTTGGGGAAGGTTGTATCAGTGAGAAAAAGGGAGGTGAGGGTACCATAGGAGCAGGTTTTTAGGATGTTTTTAGTTCAGCAAACTTGGAGGCATTGAACTTTTCCAAGGGTTGAAGGAGGGAACTGTGGAATGGGAGGACCCAAGCGGAAAAGAAAAGCATCGAAGTGTGGGGTTGGTTTGTTTGTTTATTTTTTTTTTTTTTCCCTTCTAGCTCTCACCCAGTTTAGAAAGTTTGTTTCTGAAGCAGAACAGGGGAGCAGAGTTCTCCCAGTCTCTAGTGGTGTTAATTGGTTTTTGTTTGAAATATTTACTGGATGGGAACATCAGTGATCATCAACTCTCCCTCTTAAGTGCCCCTGGGGAGCAGGCGTTGACAGGTGACATTCCCCGGCAGCTAAAAGTCTCCCTGGTGCAATCATGGGTGTATTTTAGAAGTGCTGACTTAAAAATACAAAAAGGTTTATGGATTGGCCTAAATCTCATCCAGCTTTTCTGTTTTCTTTTTGGATTTCGTGGAAACGCTTCATTAATATTATTTAAATTGTGTTGTTTTTTTTTTTTTTAATTTTGCTAAAGCTGCTTTGCCTGAAATCCGGTGCCAGGTGTTTTGAGATCCATGAAAGTCTGTTGAAAATATTTTCCAATTTATTTGGTGGTTGTGGTGTCAGTGAGCTCCTGGTACCTTGCACGGACTTGCAGGAATAGGAGGGATGTCCTCCCTAGGTGGTGAAAATGAAAAATGGGGTTGATGTGCTTCAGGCTCTTGGGTTACATTAATCACTATCACATAGCCAAGCCCTTTTTAAAGGCTAAAAAATCTTTTTATTATTTAGGGAGATATTATTTCCATCTTAAGTAGGATCTGATGATAGGAGAGATTTCTCTTCTCCCAGTAGAAGGAGGAGATGCATTTTTGGGGCTGGCATGGTACATGTTCCAACCCTTGCAACCAGCTGAAAGTGGTAGTGAGGGGCAGCTGTGACCCCAGAGATGCTGAACCTCACGTGTGGCCTGGACAAAACCCCATGGGATAGGCCAGGATGCACCTGAAAATTTGGGAACATCTTAGAGTGTTGAAGATGAGGGTGAGGGTAATGTGAGACTGACCCAGGGTGCCCAGAGAAGCTGTGGCTGCTCCATCCCTGGAAGTGTTGAAGGTCAGGTTGGAGCAACCTGGGTTAGGGAAAGGTGTCCCTGGGCTTTGGAACACAGAATCACAGAATATCAGGTTGGAAAGGACCTCAAGGATCATCTGCTCCAACCCTTCTAATATTATTGTTGGTGTGAGATGTCTCAGCACCCCGTGGAGCTGAGATTCCAAACTTTCCAAAGTAGGGGAATCCTCCCCTTCCCCTGGGAGACCATTCCAATGTCTGACTGTCCTCAGAGGGAAAAATTTTCCTCTTTCAGCCAGAATCTCCCCAGGAGCAACTTGGGCCCATTGCCCCTTGTCTTGTCCATGGGATTCCTTGTAAACTGGGAATCTCCATCTTCTTTGTAGCCCCCCTTTAAGTACTGGAACATCCTATTAAGGTCTCCCCTAAGCCTTCTCTTCTCAAGGCTGAACAGACCCAGTTTTCTCAGCTTTAAGGTCCCTTCCAACCCAAACCAGATGCTGGTTCCATGATAAAATTCAATCATCTCATTTATCTTTTTTCTTGCAAGTGGAGGGTTTTTTTTTTATTGCCCTGGAGTACAAAGATTCCTAATTTTCTGAGAACTCTGTAACACTACTAATCCCCCCTCACTGGAAGTGTTGAAGATCAGCTTGGATGGGGCTTGGAGCAACCTGGGCTGGTGGGAGGTGTCCCTGCTCACAGCAGAGGAGTGGAATCTGATGATCTTTAAGGTCCCTCCCAACCCAAACCATTTGAGGATTCAATAATTACAACAGGGGGCTGTGTTTTGCACAGATCTTGCAGCCATCACCTTGGTGGGACTGCTCAGGGCAGACAACTCCTCCTTGAGAGGTGCTCAAAGTTTGGTTTTTTTTGGTGCTGAGGATTGCAGACTCAAATCAGAGAGAATTGATGGAGAGGAATGATGTGGGAGGAGGGATGGGGGCTGACCTCACACTCCTGGGGTGAGGCTGCTCCTTGAATCCTGGGGTCAGTTTTGGGTCCCTCACTACAAGAAGGACATTGAGGAGCTGGAGGGTGTCCAGAGAAGGGCAAAGGAGCTGGAGAAGGATCTGGAGCTTTCTTGTGAGGAGCAACTGAGGGGCCTGGCGGTGTTCAGCCTGGAGAGGAGGAGTTTGAGGGGAAACCTCACTCCACAAGTCCCAGAAGGGAGGTTGGAGCAGGGAGATGCAGTCTCTTTTCCCAAGGAACAAGCAATAGGACAAGAGGATACAGCCTCATGTTGCTCCAGGGAAGGTTTAGTTTGGATATTGGGAACAATTTCTCTCTGAAGAAGGTGGTGAGGCCCTGGCAGATCCCGGGCAGTGGTGGAGTCCCCATCCTTGGAGGGATTTCACAGCCATGGAGATGTGGTGCTGAGGGCCTTGGTTTTGTGGTGGTCTTGGCAGTGCTGGGTTAAGTGTTGGATTTGATGCTGGTAAAGGTCTTTTCCAACCAAAATAATTCCATGAAGAGGTGCCAAAAGTGGGGAGCCTGGCTATTGGGAGCTGGGGGTGTTCAGCCTGGAGAGAAGGAGGCTGAGGGGAACCTCACTCCACAATTCCCTGATAGGAGGTTGCAGCAGGGGGGTGCAGTCTCTTCTCCCAAGGAACAAGCAATAGGACAAGAGGATACAGCCTCATGTTGCTCCAGGGAAGGTTTAGTTTGGATATTGGGAACAATTTCTCTCTGAAGAAGGTGGTGAGGCCCTGGCAGATCCCGGGCAGTGGTGGAGTTCCCATCCCTGGAGATGTGGTGCTGAGGGCCTTGGTTTTGTGGTGGTCTTGTCAGTGCTGGGTTAAGAGTTGGATTTGATGCTGGTAAAGGTCTTTTCCAACCAAAATAATTCCATGAAGAGGTGCCAAAAGTGGGGAGCCTGGCTATTGGGAGCTGGGGGTGTTCAGCCTGGAGAGAAGGAGGCTGAGGGGAACCTCACTCCACAATTCCCTGAAAGGAGGTTGGAGCAGGGGGGTGCAGTCTCTTCTCCCAAGGAACAAGCAATAGAACAAGAGGATACAGCCTCATGTTTTTCCAGGGAAGGTTTAGTTTGGATATTGGGAACAATTTCTCCCTGGAGAAGGTGGTGAGGCCCTGGCAGATCCTGGGCAGTGGTGGAGTCCCCATCCCTGGAGGGATTTCACAGCTGTGAAGATGTGGTGCTGAGGGCCTTGGTTTTGTGGTGGTCTTGGCAGTGCTGGGTTAAGAGTTGGATTTGATGGAGGTAAAGGTCTTTTCCAACCAAAATAATTCCATGAAGAGGTGCCAAAAGTGGGGAGCCTGGCTATTGGGAGCTGGGGGTGTTCAGCCTGGAGAGAAGGAGGCTGAGGGGAACCTCACTCCACAATTCTCTGAAAGGAGGTTGGAGCAGGGAGGTGCAGTCTCTTCTCCCAAGGAACAAGCAATAGGACAAGAGGATACAGCCTCATGTTGCTCCAGGGAAGGTTTAGTTTGGATATTGGGAACATTTTCTCCCTGGAGAAGGTGGTGAGGCCCTGGCAGATCCTGGGCAGTGGTGGAGTTCCCATCCCTGGAGATGTGGTGCTGAGGGCCTTGGTTTTGTGGTGGTCTTGTCAGTGCTGGGTTAAGAGTTGGATTTGATGCTGGTAAAGGTCTTTTCCAACCAAAATAATTCCATGAAGAGGTGCCAAAAGTGGGGGGCCTGGTTATGGAGGGGGTGTTCTTTGGGCTGTACCAGTATCAGCCTCCTCCTTGTGAGTCCCTCAGAGCTTTTCTTGCCTGTGCCATGTGGTCCCAGGTTGTTGGGTTGCCCGGGTTGTTTTCTCCACTGGGAAGCTTGCTGCCTGCATCCAGCACGTTCCTGGGGAATGTGGGAATGCAGTAACCCCATTCCTTGGGAGTACAATTTGAGCTATGACATAATCCCTGGAGCAAGTGAGGAGCCATTAGCAGCTTCTTCTTTGTCGCAGTTGGTGGAGCGGAGCTGCGGGCGTTGGGATTCTGCTCATTCCTGGGTATTTTCTCATGCTCCAAACACTAACAGGTGGCACCCTTCAGCAGGGAATGGGTGAGGGGTGAATTATGGTTTAAATCATTCAACACCTCGGCATGGCTTCCCCTGTTTGTCTGAATTATAGCATTGACCTCCAGAATTAATTAGGGATATGCCCTTCACGTCAAACTTGAGATTGGAGTTGAAGAAGAGAACCCTCTGGAGCATGACATTACCTATGGGTCCCATCAGCTGTCCAAAAGGGTTCATCTTGGCTCTCTTGGGAGAGGGGGAATGGGGTTAAATGTGAATGAGAAGGAAAAAGGAGGATGAGATGATCCCAGCTAGAATTACAACTGAGTCGCAAGTGTTTAAAAACATTTATGGAAAAGAAGCTCTGGGACCAAGTGCAGAAAGCTCTGCAGTGATGGGTGAGTGGGAATGTTCAGTTTGGAGAAGAGGAGGCTGAGAGGAGACCATCTTGCTTCCTATAACTCCCTGAAAGGAGGTTGTAGGGAGGTGGGTGGTGGCCTCTTTTCTCAAGTAAATAATGACAGGACCAGAGGAAATGGCCTGAAGTTGCACCAGGAGAGGTTTAAACTAAATATCAGGAAGAACAACTTAACTGAGAGGGTAGTTGGACATTGGAATGGGCTGCCCAGAGTGGTGGTAGAGTCACCATCCCTGGAGGTGTTGAAAAACCATGTGGATGAGGCACTTCAGGACATGCTCTAGTGGATGATACAAATATTGATAAATAAGTTTTATTTATTTTACTGGTGGGGGGGATGTTGACAGTTGGACGCAGTGATCTTAGAGGTCTTTTCCAAAAGTAATAATTCTGGGATTCTGTGTGATTCTCCTTCTTTACTTGGCATTGGTGAGCCTGCACCTCAGACTGTGTTCTCCCCCTCTACTCCACTCTGGTCAGTGGTGTCCCAGCTCTAGAAGGAGATGGAGGTGTTGGAGCAGCTCTGCTCTGGATACAGACAGAGAGAGTTGGGGTTGTTCAGCCTGGAGAAGACTCCAGGTAGACCTTAGAGCATCTTGAAGGGGATACAGGAAAGCTGAGGAGAGACTTTGGATAAGGACATGAAATGATGGGATGAGGGGGAAGGGTTTCAAGCTGCAGGAGGGGAGTTTGAGATGAGATTTGAGGAAGAAATTTTTGTGGTGAGCCCTTGGCCCAGGTTGCCCAGAGAAGCTGTGGCTGCCCCATCCCTGGAAGTGTCTCAGGTCAGGCTGGATGGAGCTTGGAGCAACCTGGGCTGGTGGGAGGTGTCCCTGCCCATGGCAGGGGTTTGGAACTGAATGATTTTTAAGATCATTTAAGATGATTTTATGATTGTTTCCTGCAGGGCTCTGCCTCGAGTTGTGCCCTGGTAGTGGAAAGCAGCAGCACCTTTGCTGAATCCCCCTCCCTTGCTATCTCTCAGCTGTCTCCATGATTGATAGGAGGAGGAATGGATTAAAAAGTACATAATTATTGCAGACAGAGCTCTGCTGCAGGCTCCACTGTGGGTTAATTACTTGTCGTAGGAATTGTTGCATTGTTAGGAGGAATAAACTCATTAAAAGCTCTTTGTTTTGAGGTTGTTTGGCACCTACCATGATGGGATCCTGGACAATGACTGCAATTCCTCTCTATGCCAGCATTGCAGGCAGAAAGCATCAGTGAAGTGCTGAGGAGCTGCCAGAAGCATGGGTGATGCCATCCAAAAAAATTCCACTGTAAAGTAGAAACTTCAGTGCCTGTGGTCACTTTTAAGGGGGTAGCAGGGATTTTTCAAGTCAGGGCAATACATGAGGGGAGGGAGAATCCTCTAGAGGATGTTGTGTCCTGTTTCATCTCCTCTCCCTGCCTTTGTTTCCTTCCATCCTGGAAAGACTTGTTCATAACCTGCTAAGTTTTAGTGTTGGAAAATCGTTGAGTGGTTTTGGGTTGGAAGGGACCTTAAAGCCCATCCAGTTCCATCCCAATAGACCAGGGTGCTCCAAGCCCCATCCAACCTGGCCTTCAACACTTCCAAGGATCTGGCAGCTACAGCTTCTCTGGAAAACCTGGGCCAGGGTTTCACCACCCTCACAACAAAGAATTTCTTCCCAAGATCTCATCCAAACCTCCCCTCTTTCAACTTGAAACCCTTCCCCCTCATCCCATCCCTCCAGGCCCTTGTCCAAAGTCCCTCCCCAGTTTTCCTGGAGCCCCTCCAGGTACTGGAAGGTCTCTAAGGAATCAGAGAAACATCCATTTGCTGGGAAAGCTCCTGAGTATTTTGCACCTCTAAAGGAAAACAAGTGCTCCCTTCTCAGGTCTGGTTTTTGGGGGGATTTCAGGGGATTTTTGTGCAGAGGGGAAGCAGAGGTGCAGAAGAAGCTTTGTGTCCTGCTGTGGATGCTCTCTGTGATCCCTTTGGATGCTCCAGCAGTTTCTCAGGATATTCCCTTCTCAAATTTTCCCGGATGAAACTTTAGCACTAAGCAGAGATGAAGAAAATAGAACTTGGGTTTTTGTTGTTTTGTTTTGTTTTCTCTTTGAGGATGTTTGAGCACCCACAGAAAGGAAGAGAAGCAGGGAAAAGATAAGGGATGATGTTTTCTGTCATTTTTGTGCCACAAACAGTAATTAATATTTCAAGAGCATCACACATGGACATTTTTGATGTGACACTGATGACTCTGAACCCTTTTGAGGTGGCACTTGTACATCCTCAGCACCAGCCAGGGAGAGTTGCTGTCATCTCACTGCTCTGTGTGGGTCTGCTCTTCTCCAATCACCAGCTTTGTGTTGGATCAGCCCATGGAAAATGAACAGAGGACACCCTGAACTGCTCCTTTGTGGGGCTGTGTCTTAGCTTTGACTCCTAGAAGGTGCTTTTGGTGGGCTGTGGAAATGTTTTAGCTGAACTCCCACCTGCTCTGGCCATGGGCTTTTCCCTTTTCCATCTCTCGTGTCCATATAGAACAGCAAATGCTTCCAGCAAGTGATGAAAATTACCAATTAGCTGCCTGTGAGAAAATGAGGGAACACCAGCTGTGAGCAAGCCACTTCTCCCTCCCCAGCCTCCCAAGTAACTTTATCCCCTTCCCAACTTGCCTCCCAACACCCTGGAGGATCTTCCCAACCCAGGTGGGGGTATCATACGCTCATGGGGGAGATGGCACACGAGTAAGAAGGGAGATGGGGAACAAGAGAAACTTCAACTGAAGGTTTATTCTGGTGTGCAAGAGCTATCTTTACCCTTCTTGGCTCAAGCCAGCTCTTCCATCCATAAAATCCCTACAGAAACATTCCAGCTTGGCATCTGACTCATGCCAGGCATCCTGACCCTGGCTTGGCCTCCTCGCCGTGGCTTCAGGAAGCTTCTCTCTCCCTTCACAGGTGCCTTTCCCATTTTAAGATTCGGTCCCAGTGTGTAGAATTGATGGAATTTGGAACTGAAAGCTGCACTCAGATGGCAATTACCCAAAATTAAAAAAGCACCCAGGGTTGGGTGGCCTCGAGGACCTGGAGATGGGGGCTCTTGAGGCCAACAGGGAATGGGGAATGGTATTAAAAAGGGATTCAATGCCTGACACCTCCCTTGGTAATTTTTGCTGTGATGATCTCACCTCAATCCTCTTGTTGATTTGTCACTTGGCTCATCCAATTCCTTGTGTCTTGACACCCCCTCCTTCGTCTGCCAACCTGCACGGGCTGTGAAGGGTAATTAGTTGCAGGAGCTGATGGAGGGCCTGGTGTTACTGTTTCCTTCTTCTTTTCTCTGCATAAAATCTCAGCTTGGTGGCATTCAACTTCCTGCAGATCACTTGCAGAGCTATTGAACCAGGGCAAGTGTCAGGGAAAAATCTCATCAGGGCTGGACTGGGGTGCAGAAATGTCCCTGTGTTCCTTGTAGGTTGCTAAGGCTGTGTGTGAGTCTGCTCCATGCCTGGAGTTTCTCCTTGGGTTTGGATTTTTTTATCTGCTCTGTGGTTTATGTCTGCAAAGAGCAGCCTGAAGAGGACTCTGCTCCCTTCCCAGGTGGCTGCTTCTCCTTTCTCTCAGGTAAGCCCTGAAAATCAGCTCCATCCTTTGAGTTTAGGAATGACTTAAAAATCATCAAATGGTTTGGGCCGGAAGGGACCTTCAGGATCATCTTGTTCCAACCCCTCTGCTCTGCACAGGGACACCTCACACCAGCCCAGCTTGCTCCAAACCCCATCCAGCCTGGCCTTGGACACTTCCAGAACAGGAGCATCCACAACTTTTCTGGGGAACCTGTTTCCATCCTTTTTCTCCCCAGTAATTTTGCAAGGCTCTCAGCATTTTGGGATGCCTGTGGACTGCTGGGGGCAGAGTTGGGCAACATGTCCATGCATTTCAGCTCTTACTCCTCTCCTACTACATAGAGATGGTCAAACATAAGGAAGTATCATGCTTCAACATCAGAAAAGATGCTTTGGGGAGACTCTTTCAACTTTAATGTTTCTATAAGTGATGGTTCAGGTGCTGGACATGCTGGAACCTTCTGCTTAAAGCTTGTCCCCCTTTCCTCCCCAGCCTGACAAGGGCTGCCCAGGTGCCCTCTCCCAAACACATATTACCAACCCCCAAGAGGCAGCTCTCCTGATCCCACCTACACCTGAAAATCTCCCTTATTTTATTTTATTTTTTAATTTATTTTTTTTTTTTTTTTGGTCCTAATCCAAAGCTCCGAAACAAATGGGAAGCTCCCGGTCAGCATCTGCAGCTGTCTGCCTGCTGAGCCTGGCAGCTTGTGATGAGCTGCAGCTTGCAGGAGGCAAACAAGTGGTGTGGAGGGTTGGTTTTTTGGTTGGATTTTTAAATTTTTTTTTTTTTTTTATTCTTCCTTCCCCTTTTGCCCTAGGGAATGCAACAGGGCTGGACAAATCCAGGTGCCAGATTAGCCACGCTTAATTAAGATCCCGGTATTCTGGAGTGAGCCTGATGGATTCAATGCAGCCTCAGCAGAAGGGAAACCCGCAGGGCACAGCAGATCTGGGCTTCCCAGATGGCCGTGTCCCAAATCTTCCCCATTTGATTTTTTTTTCTTTTTGGAATAAGCAGCAGGGAAAGGTATCAGGAGAGGTCTGGGAAGTGGCAGAGCAGAAGTTGTTGCCGGAGCAGAACATTTCCTCTTCCCCCCCCTCGCTCTGCAAGTTGGGATCAAACGGGGCTGCTAAATCTGCAAACACAACCATTCTGGGCTCCTCAGGTTGCACCAGGGTAACACTGTCCCCCCTGCCAGACAGTGCCTTTAAAAAGAAGCAAAAAACCCCCCTCTCCATCCTCGAATTCCCCTCTGGATGCTGCCCTGGAAATCTCAGCATTGCTGCCCCCCACCCCATCCCCTCCCTAGGATGGGAACCTTCACCTTGGCAGTTCCTTCAGGCAGGAGCCTGTGTTTTATCTCTCTGCTTCATTGACTCCCCATCTGTTTTCAGTTGCCAGCTGCAAATGTACCTTTTCCTTTTGGCTTTTACCTTTTTTTTTTTTTTTTTTTTTTTTTTCTTCCCCTCTTTTTTTTTAACAAGAACTTTCTCCGCCTTCCAGCGTTTAATTCTAATTGTAGCCACTTTGTTGAACTCAGCAGGTTTCCAGCTCTTGAGATGTGGAGAGCAGCGAGGAAAAAGGTTTGAAGGCAGAGAGGCTACCCTGGGGGAGGGGGGGGGCTTTGTCCCAGGGGACAGCGAGGGGACATCCTAAAGGCATCAATTTTGAGATGATTTTCAGAATCATCTGAGCTCAGCCCAGCACCATCAGCTTCCCCGATCCCTCTGGGACAGAGAGCTTAACACCAGCAAAAGCAAGAAGAGGTCCTTTCAGTGTGTCCCTTAGCTTGGGATCAAGCCAGGGTTTAATTACACATCTCCTAATTACAGAGAAAAATTCTGAGCAACACAAGACCCACCCCACAGCCTGTTTGAAGTTTTCATCTTCGCTTACTCTTTTCTCTCCCCCCCCTCCTCCACCCCCTTTTTCAAATTTTTTCTTTAGCTGCTATTTCAGAAAGCATATTCAGGCACGGGAGTGTCATCTGGGGAAAGGGAAAGCTCTTTTCCTTCCCTATTTTTTCCACCCCAATCTTTTGGAAGCTCAGGCCCCTGCCCATCTACCCTCTAGGGGGCACGATGCTCCTGCGTTGGCGCTGCGAGACCTCGGCTGCTTTCTGCAAAGGTTTTGTTGGTTTGGTTTTTGTTTGTTTGTTGGTTGTTGTTTTTTTTTTTTTTTCCGTAGGAAACAGCGGTAAGGAAACGAACTGAGAGTTACAAAAAACAGCAAAATATCCGTGTGTTCAGCAGGAATAACAGCCTGGCCAGAGCTGGGCTTTTACTCCTTAGTGATGCTCTGTTTTTAATTCTTTTTTTTGTTGCTGTTGTTGCAGTGATTTAAGACTTGCAAACTTGTGTTTGGTTTAAGCAGGTTTCATAACCTCCCAGAAAGCAGCTGTATTTTGAAGCAAGGTGGGTTTTAAAGCAGCAGAAGTACCAAGGGTAACTTTTAAAAAGCCAAAATTTTGCTAAATAAAGAATGGAGCTGTACAAAATCTCTCCTACCACTGTAAAAGCTCCAGCTCTGGTACAACTGGAAAAGAGACAGGCAGCTCAGTCCCTTGCACGGGGGACTTGAAAGACTCCAGAAATCCTCATTTTTTTAGAGAAGGCAGCACAGGTGGGATTTCTTCTTGAGACTTTTTGTCTTTCTTCTGAAGCCTGAACCTAATTCTAGTCCTAAAAAACCCAGTGCTTCCAACCTCCTCTTTGGTTAAACACCCTCCACCCGAGATAACTCAGGGGCTGTGTTGAAGGGCAAGAATTTAATTCAAACAGTGTGGGTTGTTTGTTTTGATGTTGTTTTTTTTTTTTTTTTTTTAAAACTCTTACAAAACCTGCACTATCGAGCTGGGAGGCACGAGCACTGGTAGCATGAATACACAGAAAAAATGACTCTGTACACAGTAAAAACCTTCCTGAGCAAATCCTGTTTTCCAGTGCTCCTATAATTACCTCTTGCCTTGCTGTGTCTGCTCCCTGTGTTGGAGGTAGAGCTTGTGTTGCTTTTGTGCTCCCTCCAGGATATTTCTTCTACGGTGCCGAGTTCTGCCCTGTTAATTGATTCCTAATACTCACGTGAGATTTTTATTTGGTTGTATTATTTCAATCAAACCCTGCACCCTGTCTTCCCGGGCGTCAGAGAACGTCACTTAAACCTGTCACTCTCTGCTAGATCACAATTAATTCTTTGCTCTTTTAATTACTTCACCAAACAGAGAGGAGATGCTGTGTTATCACCTCCGGACCGAATCGGTGCTTGAACCCAAGAGCAGAAAAGCCAAAAGGGAAAAGCTTCAGCTTTTAATTAAATAAATCTTTGCCAATCAGGCCCTGCCGACCTGGATTGCCACGGATTAAGATGGCAAATAGCTGTCTTCATGCCAGAGATATTTAGTGACTCTGACCAAGTTACAGGGCTAGCAGAGGGCTGGCAATTGTTCCTGCTTGTCTAACACTGCCTGCCATAGCCCGACAAATACATGGTGTAATTCCCACAGGAAAATCCGTGGCATCCAAAGGGGTGTAGATAAACCTGGGTGTCTGGATGTCTCCTTTTCTGGGTCTGTAATTACACGGTGGGTCACGATGCTGCTGGAAACAAGCTGGGTCTTTGTTATCCCCGCCAACCTCTTGACGAAGGGAGGCTGCAGGAGTGATGAGATGCATGGAAAGGATAACAAGAGGAGGGGAGGGGATTTAGCCCCTTCTTTACAAGGGCAAAAATGTGGAATTTTAAAAAAAATCAACAATTAAAAGTATGATTTTAATAAGTGCGAGCATTCGATTTTTGTAGCATAAAATTCTTTCGAGTACCAAAAAACGACCCCAAACCCTGAAACTCCTCTAAATCCTCACTTGTCCATGAAGCATCCTCTAGTTGGGATTCTTTTTTTTTGCTCCCCTTTCTATTTTATGCTTTCCCATGAGGATTTTGTTCTGGAGAGGAGCACGGGGAGGCACGAGCAGAATGTTGTAACTCTGCTCAAGCCCGACACTGCCGCATCTGCCTCCTCCCTGGCGCATCCTTCCCGACTTTTTCTGCTGGTTCAGTTTTTCTCTCCCTGGTAATCGTTTTAGCAGATGGTGGGATAAAGTGATGCTGACCAGGAAATTACCTGTAAGCTGAGAGCAACGCTGCCTTTATCCATCACAAAGCATCAGGAGGCAGTTTGCACCACTGCCTGGCTCCTCCGAGGAGGTCACGGAGTTATGGAAAGGGGTGGGAAAAACTCCCCTGGCTTTTTCTTGGGACTCCCGTTTAACAGCACGAAGGTTTCTTGGGGGAAAAAGGCTGTATTTAGGTGATTTAGGACTTTTGGATGAGTGATTTCAAGTGGTTTTGGTGATATGTTGCAAAGCAGGGGGTGTTTCCACAGGGTGCTCCTGTGTCTGCAGATACCGAGTATTTGGTGTGGGAAGGTGGGATCTCCAGGAGATCCCCAAAGGAGCAGGGCAGACCTTTTGGGATGTGTTGTCAGACTCTGTGCAGCTCATTTCTCCTGTGATTTTAACACCCAAAAGGGAGGGAGGGGAAAGATGGAGTGTTCCATGCCATTAATCCCCTCCTCTGCCCCTTTTTAAAGAACATCACCCGGGCGAACACCGCTCTGGGGAGGTGAAGCTTTGCTCCCATCTCCCCAAGCTCAGCATCAGTAACACAGCAGGGGCAGTGTAGCCAGTAAGTAAGCTACTCACTGCCTCACTCCACTGTGGAGTAATGAAGTGGAAATGAACTCCCTGCCTGGCGAGGAGAGAGGGGGGGATTAACTCCCGACAGCGGCACTCGGCTGCGGAGATTGATGGGATGTGCTGACGTCGGGTACCAAACACGACCATCTCACTTTGGGGAGCAATTAATCTAAAGGTTCTGTGATCTGTCATCCTATCCCACTCCCTAAGAGCCAGGAAATTTGTTGGGAGAGTTTGAAAAGAGCTTCCACGTTGCATTTTTTTTTTTTTTTTTTTTTTTTGGCCGGTTGCTCCCTTCTCTCTTTCGTCCCGTGGAGAAGGAGTTGAGGTGAGATTCAAAGGGGTCTTCTTGCTCTGCTCCTCTGGGGTAGGAGTTTGGGGACAAATTCTGAGGTTTTTTTGGGGGACCCCACATCTCTGAGGCCATTCACTCAGTGGCACACATGAGGCTAAATGTGCTGAAGCACTTGGGTGAATCTGAACGTGTAGGAACTGCTCGGTAGTTTGAAAAAAATCACTTTGCTACTGATTTTTTTTTTTTGTAATTGTGAGTGAGGGTAAAGCAGAGAACAGGTAGATGCATCAGCCCCAATTTTTTGCTCTTCCCCTTGTTCCTCTCCAGGTGGCTTTGTGGGGGGGCAGTTTTCCACCTCTCCCAAAACATTTCAGATCTGCAGACAACAGGTAGAAATGTCAGGGTGAAACATTACCCCTAAACCCAAACCCATCCAGCTCCTCATCCCCAGAAACGTGTTCCTCCCAGCTAGACTCAGAGTTTGACATTTTTATTTTTTTTTAAACTCACCCTGCACTTGCTGCAGCCCCTTTGCAGGGCAGTTTTCCAGATGTTGATTTAAAAAAATATGCATTTAATTGGAAGGCAGGAAGGATGGTGGCTGCAAAAGTGATGGCTCAACCTTGCTCCTGGTACCAGGCTGGTCTGCAGGGTGACTTAACTCACCCATGAAAAGCTGCTGCTCCTCTTAGGACACTCCAAGAAATTTCAGAGCAGCTTTGGAAGGAAGGAAAAAGGTCAGTTTGGGTTGTTTTGTCTTTTTTTTTTTTTTTTTTTAACTTTTAGCCTTTAGGCTGTTGATGCTTTTGTGTGGTGTAGGAGGCAGTGGGTCTTTCTGCACCCCAGTTTTCTTCTCTTGTAAGTGGAGGAAACACTTCTGAGAGGCTGCTGTTGATATCCTAAAGGAAAGACAAAATATTCTCCCTTGCACTCATCCCTGAGAGATACAACGAGAGCAGGTGCCTTGGGACTGGAAAATCTTTAAAAATCATGTGCAGGTGTGGGGGGAAATAATTCAGGAGGAAGGAAAAAGCAAAAATAAAGTTGGCCTTGAAATTCAAACCCCCCTTTTAAACATCAGCTTAGGGTGGGTGTGTGGGGGATGCCCCAGCACACACAGCTTTTTGAGACCAGGGATTTATTGATGGTCAGGGGATTTAATGGCATTTAATGGCTACCAGGTAGTTGCCTTCTCTCTTAAGTACTTGCCACGGGCAAGCAGGCAGCTGCCAGCCCTGAGATTGGGTGCTCCAGGTGCTGGCAGGGTCCACATGGATTCTGCTGCCGTGCAGAAACGCTGCCCGTGACTTTTTCTTTGTGTGCTGAGATGGATCCTTTGATTTTATTTTATTTTTTCTTTTGTTTTGCAGTGCTGGAGGAGCCTTTCTCAATTTTTTATGAGCAGAGCTCAGGCAAAATTAATTTGGTTTGGGGAGGGGACTGAGGGGAGAAGTGTTGGAGGATTATTGATGTGAGATTAATTTGATCCGTGGTCCAAAGTTGAATCCACGCTGCCTTTTAATCTGCAGCTCAGCTTGGCAGGGGCTAAAACACCTTTAAAACTCAGCTAGAGGTTTTTCTGAGGGGGTTTGCAGCACAATTAAAACCTAAATGCTGAGCAAGGATCCCGATCAACCGTGTTGTAAGAGCAGAGCTTCAGCAGGGGAGGGCAGAGAAGTTCTTTAGAACCTGGGTCCTGGGCTGTGGCAGGGGCCAAAGAACCTTTAAACCTCAGCTAGAAGTTTTTTTGAGTGGTTTTACAGCAGAATTAAACCCAGAAGATGAGCAAGGATCCAGATAAATAGAATTTATGGGTGAGTCTCAGGCTTGGGAGAGCAGAGATGTCTCTAGAATTTGGGTCCTGGGCTTTGGTAGGGTCTAAAGCACCTTTAAACCTCTTCTAGGAGTTTTTCTGGGTGGTTTTACAGCAGGATCAAACCCAAAAGATGAGCAAGGGTCCAGATAAATTTATTTTGTGGCTGAATCTCAGGGAGTGGAGGGCAGAGAGGTCCCTGGTACCTGGTTCCTGGGCTTTGCCACACCTAGAAGTTTTTCTGGGTGGTTTTACAGCAGAATTAAACCCAAAAGATGAGCAAGGATCCAGATAAATAGAATTTATGAGTGGATCTCAGGCTTGGGAGGGCAGAGAGGTCTCTAAAATTTGGGTCCTGGGCTGTGGCAGGGGCCAAAGAACCTTTAAACCTCAGCTAGAAGTTTTTTTGAGTGGTTTTACAGCAGAATTAAACCCAGAAGATGAGCAAGGATCCAGATAAATAGAATTTATGAGTGAGTCTCAGGCTTGGGTGGGCAGAGATGTCTCTAGAATTTGGGTCCTGAGCTTTGGCAACTTCTGAAGCACCTTTAAACCTCATCTAGAAGTTTTTCTGAGTGGTTTTACAGCAGAATTAAACCCAGAAGATGAGCAAGGATCCAGATAAATCTATTTTATGGATGAATCTCAGGCAGTGGAGGGCAGAGAGGTCCCTCCCCAGCCTGGGGCTGGTCCTGATCCGAATAAAAGGGCAGCGGAGTCCTTAGTCCAGGCTTCCTGCACACAGTTGCTCCAAATCCAGAGGACACAACTGGCATTCCACGTTCATGTCTTAGTGTTTAACCACCCCCCCCAGCAGCAGGAGAGGATTCCTGACAATATTAATAGCCCTACAGTTTGTGAATTTACACGGCTGCACCGAAACCCGACGCCGGTCACTTTCCCACATGTCCATTTGCAGATGGACAGAATTATTTTGGAGAGTCACTGAGAGGTTGAAAACCCAACACTGCTGTTTCCAGCCCTGTCAGGGAGGGAAAACTTCAGCTCTTTTGTTTACATCCTGCTTTAAATCCTCTCTCCTCTGCCTCAGAGCCGTGTGTGGAGAGGGGAAGGGATGGGAAATGGATATAAGGAGAGTCCTGGAGATGAGGGAGGGGATTCTCCCTCTCTATTCTGCTCTACTGAGACCCCACCTGGAGTTCTGGGTCCAGTTCATAGAATCCTAGAATTGGCTGGGTTGGAAGGGACCTCAGAGATCATCAAGTCCAACCCTTGATCCACTCCCACTGCAGTTCCCAGCCCATGGCACTGAGTGCCACATCCAGGCTCTTTGGAAATATCTCCAGGGATGGAGAATCCACCCCTTCCCTGGGCAGCCCATTCCAATGGCTGATCACCCTTTCCATAAAGAAATTCCTTCTAATGTCCAACCTAAACCTCCCCTGGCACAACTTGAGACCTCTTGTGCCCTCTTGTCTTGCTGAGAGTTGCCTGGGAAAAGAGCCCAACCCCCCCCTGGCTCCAACCTCCTTTCAGGGAGTTGGAGAGAGTGATGAGGTCTCCCCTGAGCCTCCTCTTCTCCAGCCTCAACACCCCCAGCTCCCTCAGCCCTTCCTCACAGGACTTGTGCTGGATCCCTTCCCAGCCTCCTTGCTCTTCTCTGGACCTGCTCCAGCACCTCAAGCTCCTTCCTGAGCTGAGGGGCCCAGAACTGGACACAGGACTCAAGCTGTGGCCTCCCCAGAGCTGAGTCCAGGGGCTGAGTACAGTTCTGGAGTCCCCAGCATCAGAAGGACACAGAGCTCCTGGGACATGTCCAGAGGAGCCACTGAAATGCTCAGAGGGTTGGAGCAGCTCCCTGGGAAGCCAGGCTGAGGGATTGGGGTTGTTCAGCCTGGAGAAGAGGAGGCTCCAAGGTGACCTTAGAGCAACCTCCCAATATCTGAAGGGGCTCCAAGAAAGCTGGGGGAGGGCTTTGGACATGGGGGGGTAGGGAGAGGACAAGGGAAATGGGTTAAAACTTGGAGAGGGGAGATTTAGGTTGGACACGAGGAAGAAATTCTTTAATTTGAGGGTGGTGAGACCCTGGCACAGGTTGCCCAAGGAAGTTGTGGCTGCCCCATCCCTGGCAGTGTCTCAGCCCAGGTTGGATGGGGCTTGGAGCAACCTGGGCTGGTGGGAGGTGTCCCTGCCCATGCAGGGGGTTGGAACTGGATGATCTTTAAGGTCCCTTCCAACCCAAACCATTCCATGATTCTGTGATCCATGATGTCCTATCCTCATGATCATGTCCTAAGCACTGTGGCTTGCAACAAATTGTCCTGGTCTCGTGCTGCCTCAGTTTCCCCATCTGATCATTGGGGTTCTTGACTTAGGATACAGCCAGGAACGTGCTGTAAGCTGCTCAGGTTCTCTGATTTTGAAGGCACAGGAGCATTTAGGGGTTGAAAAAGCAGCTGCAGGATTTGCAGAGCTGTGTGGTCCTTCAAGGCTGAGCCCTCCCTGCAGCCAGGAATTTTTTTTTTACAACTCTGATTTCTCCTGCCTGCAATGAAAATTGTGCTCACCCTTCCACCCTGTTTTCCTGAGAAGATGGGATGCTCTCCATCCCTCTCTGGAGATGAATGCAAGGATCAGGTTCCCCTTCAGGAGGTCCAGGGGGGTGGATGCCTCCATATATCCCCTTTGCAGGGTGTTCATCACCTGGGTGGGATCCTGTCCCATGGCATTGCTCCCCAAGCTGCTCTGATTGCTTTGGAGTGAGTTCAGAGAAGGGCAACCAAGTTGGGGAAGGGTCTGGAGAACAAATCCTGTGAGGAGAGGCTGAGGAAATTGGGAATGTTGAGTTTGGAGAAGAGGAGGCTGAGGAGAGACCTCATTGCTCTCTACAAGTCCCTGAAAGGAGGTTGTAGGGAGGTGGGTGCTGGGCTCTTTTCTCAAGTAAATAATGACAGGACCAGAGGAAATGGTCTGAAGTTGCACCAGGGGAGGTTTAAACTAAATATCAGGAAGAAATAATCAGGAAGAGAGAGTTGTCAAGTGCTGGAATGGGCTGCCCAGGGAGGTGGTGGAGTCACCATCCCTGGAGGTGTTGAAAAACCATGGAGCTGAGGCACTTCAGGATGTGCTCTAATGGGCAGGGGGAAATATTTATCTGTCTGTCTATCTATCTATCTATCTATCTATCTATCTATCTATCTATCTATATTCCTATATATTCCTATATATTCCTATATATTCCTATATATTTATCTTACTATTTTATTTTACTGGGGGGGGATGTTGACTGTTGGACTCAGTGATCTCAGAGGCTTTTTCCAAGCATGACAATCCTGTGACTCTGTGAAATCCTTGATGAGAACCCCACCTGGGTTTCCCTTTGGTGGGAGCAGGATGGAAAGGGGCAGTCTCAGATGGAGGACTCAGGGCTTGCTTGCAGGGTGCTCCCTAAGAACCTCATTTCACTTATTTTCCCTAAAAACTTGGCAAAAGGAGGCCTGAGCTCTGCTCTTTTTTTGCTGCTTTCTCTCCCCTCCTCTTTATAGAAATAAATAGACCCAGGGCGTATTTTTTTTTTTTTTTTTCAGTTCATTGGGCAGCACTGCCATTGCTTTGCATCAAATGTGGTGCAAAATTACTGGAGCCTGGATTAAGAATTGCTTCCTGGGTTGTTATAAATTTCCACGGAGCTAAATATTGATATTCCACTCCAGCTTTATTGATGGGCATCCTCCTGGGCTGCCATATTGCTGCAAGTTTTATGAATATGAAAAAAACCAAAAGGTGGGTTAAGCTTTTCAAGAGCTGGGGTTGTCTTGTTTTACTTCTGGAACCACTTGGTATGAATCAAGGGGAAGCTTTGGGGTTTTTTTTCCTCTGTCAAACCAGGAGTTTTCCCTACTTGACATTCCGAGACGGAAGGAAGGCCCCGAGCTGGTGCTGGTGAGACAAGGGAAGGTGTCACCTTTGAGGGATGCAGAGCCCTGCTGGGAAAGGGGATGGGGTCTCAAGTTAACCAAGAAGTTCTCAAGCTCTGAAAAAAGCCTGGATGGGTTTTTTTTTGCCCACCTGAGAGCAGCTTTGGTGACTTTTTGGGAGCCTGAAGGCCCCGCGTGCCGCTTTGGGCCATCCTGGCTTTCAATCCAGAGGAGGTGCTGGAGGGGCTGGGAGGTCCCTGGGTGTAGATGAAGCTCCTGATGGAAGCTGCTCCCTGGATAACTCCTCCTGGATGCCTCAGGGGGCTTCTTGCTGAAGCAGCTGGTGATCCTGCAGGCACCCAGGCGTCCTCCTTTCTGATATCTGCACCCAGCAGGAAGGGGAAAAAAAAAAACAACCCAACTAAAGAGGCAGAAGATAAGAGGAGGAATCTGCCTTGTGCTGCTCTGCTGTCTCTCCCCAGCCTCTAATTGCTTGAAGGCACTGTCAGTTCCTGAGAGCCACCACCCCTGAAGGAAGCACATTGGCTTCCCCAAAGAAGCAGATGATGTCTGGGGACCTCTGTGCCACATCTGGGACTTGCACAGGTACATCAAGAGGAGCAAATCATCCCCGAGAAGCATCTTGGCAAAGTTCTGCTGAGCTTGTAGGAAGATTTTTTTGCTTAATTGGTCGTCTTTTATTCTTCTCAAGGCCCCCTCTGGAAGATTTGTTCCTTGGACTGGAGTTGCCTGAAAAGGGAATTGGGCAGACACCAGGGACAGCAGGAATATAGGTCCTGGAGAATCCCAGTGGCATCCCAGCACTGGAGATGCAACCCTGTTGGTCTCATCCCCCATCTAAGGTGCAGTCTGCAGTTTCTGGAGAAATTTCTCCAAATGCTGCCCCTTGGTGTGGCCCAACTGAGCAATTTTGCTTTGATCCAGGGTCAAAACTGTCTGGCAACCTTTTTCCTGGCCAAAGTTTTACCCTTACATCCATCTAGCAGCAGGCACGGATATCCCAGAAAGGTTTTCTTGCACAATTGTGTCACTTCAATGCAAGAAAACTAAAAAATAAAGTTATTACCATGCACTTTTCTCTTTTTACACAGGTGCATCTTTTCAGGGAGCTGAGCTGCTGTGCAGCTGGTTCCTGACTGCAACTGCAGCTCTTTCAGCTCCTTTTGCAGCCACTGAGTTGTAATTCTGCTTTTTTTTTTTTTTTTTTTTTTTTTCCTTTTTCCCTGTTAATTGTTAAAATTCCTTTTAAAACCTGCCCCCTGATAAAGGGACCAGGTAGACACACTGGCTGGGTTTTATTACAGAACCTGCTCTTGCTAAAGAATTTTTGCTGAAGGCTTTCCTCAAACTGCTGAGTCAAGACCAGGGCTTGATGGGATAACATCTTCTCTGCTACCTTCTGTTCAGACCCTTGAGCCCCATTTGCTGGGGAAAGATGTTGTGTTTCTTGGAAGGCAGCTCCTGTTAAAGGAGCCCTCAAGCAAATCCAGAAAGCTGTTCCTGGAGGAGGCAGAATCCATGTTTGGTGAGGATTTAACCCCAAATCTGACATCCCCCAAAGCCAGGGGGGATGCGACGCTGCCAGAAGTTGCTTCCCCACCTCCACCATTCCTTGGGATCCACCAAGACCTGCAAATAGCTGGACTTCTCCATTGATTTTGGAGCTGCTCAGTTCTTCCTGGTGCTGGTGGTGATGATCTGCTCTGAACTTGACTTTTTCAAAGCAAAATTTTGGTGATGCTGCTCCATCCCCGGGAGGGAGAGGATCGGAAGGGGAACACGTGGGGCTCACAACAGAAAGAGTCACACGTTGGGCTGAAATCATTAACACCCATTGCCCTCAGAGACTAATTAAGGAGAGCTGCAGCTGTTTTTGGAAGCACTTTGTGGGGATTACCCAGCGAGCTGCACGCTGGAGGAGCTCTTGGAGTGTGAAACATTGAGCAGAGCGTTCCGTGCCGCTGCCTCTGCTGGGGCCAGGGGGGTGGTGGTGGTGTGTGTGGTGGTGGAGAGTTTCCCAAACTGTTTGCTTGGAAACGCTTTGCTTTCCTCCCAAACAACAGGCTGTGAGTGGTGACAGCCTGGCTTAGGCACTGACAGATCCTGAAGCCTGGGTGTCTAATGAAAAAAAAGGTTAATAAGGTGTCCCCTCCCTTCCCTCCCCCCCCCAAAATACCTCCTCCTAAAAACCCCGCAGCGATGCTGGTGCCTTGAAACATAGAATTATAGAATCATAGAATTAATCATAGAATCATAGAATTTTCAGGCTTGGAAGGGACCTTTAAGACCATCTCATTCCAACCCCCCTGCCATGCCCAGGGACACCTCCCACCAGCCCAGGTTGCTCCAAGCCCCATCCAACCCGAGACACTGCCAGGGGTAGGGCAGCCACAGCTTTCTCTGGGCAACCTGTTCCAGGGTCTCAGCACCCTCAAATTAAAGAATTTCTTCCTCTAATCTAACCTAAATCTTCCCTCTTTCAGATTAAAGCCATTACCCCTCATCCCATCCCTCCAGGCCCTTTTCCCATGTCCCATGTCCCTCCCCAGCTTTCCTGGAGCCCCTTCAGGCACTGGAAGGTGCTCTAAGGTCTCCCCATTGCAGCTTCTCTTCTCCAGGCTGAACACCCCAACTCTCTCAATCTGTCTCCAGGAACAGAGGTGCTCCGGCCCTCAAATAATTTGTGTGGCCTCCTCTAGATTTGTCCCAACACCTCCACATCCTTTTTCTTTTGGGGACACAGCACTATAGGGGGGTGATCTCACCAGAGGGATCAATCCCCTCCCTTGCTCTGCTGCTCAAGCTGCTTCTGATGCAGCCCAGTGCCTGAAGAGGTTTTTTTCATAGAATCATAGAATTGGCTGGGTTGGAAGGGACCTCAGAGATCATCAAGTCCAACCCTTGATCCACTCCCCCCGTGGTTCCCAGCCCATGGCACTGAGTGCCACATCCAGGCTCTTTTGAAATATCTCCAGGGATGGAGAATCCACCCCTTCCCTGGGCAGCCCATTCCAATGGCTGATCACCCTCTCCCTAAAGAAATTCTTTCTCATGTCCAACCTAAACCTCCCCTGGCACAACTTGAGACCTCTTGTGCCCTCTTGTCTTGCTGAGAGTTGCCTGGGAAAAGAGCCCAACCCCCCCCTGGCTCCAACCTCCTTTCAGGGAGTTGGAGAGAGTGATGAGGTCTCCCCTGAGCCTCCTCTTCTCCAGCCTCAACACCCCCAGCTCCCTCAGCCCTTCCTCACAGGACTTGTGCTGGATCCCTTCCCAGCCTCCTTGCTCTTCTCTGGACCTGCTCCAGCACCTCAATCTCCTTCCTGAGCTGAGGGGCCCAGAACTGGACACAGGACTCAAGCTGTGGCCTCCCCAGGGCTGAGCACAGGGGCAGAATCCCTTCCCTGGACCTGCTGGCCACGCTGTTCCTGATCCAGGCCAGGATGCCATTGGCCTTCTTGGCTACCTGGGCACACTGCTGGCTCCTGTTCAGCTTCCTGACAATCCATATCACATATGGATGTCATCACATATGGTTGCATCTCAGCAGGATTTGGCTACCATCACAGGAGGCTTCAGGACCCTGCTCCTACCTCTAGGTTCTTGCAACCCTCTGACCTCAAGGTTCCTGGATCAGCAAGTGGTTTTCCCTTTTTAAAAAGGCAAAGAAACACTGTGTGCAAAAGTTCCTGAAATCTTTATCTGTAGAGCACCCTGTGCTGGTACTTGAGGACCAGGAGTATTTAAGCTGCCTGGCTTAATCAAGTACAGTTTCTAATTTCAGTCACTTTATTTTAGAGCTGGAGTAACACGAGTGCCCTGCAGATCCTCTGGGCATGCTTTCCAGGGGGCTTTGCCTCCCATCTCCACCTTGGCTCCCTTGTTGTTGATTCTCAGCTGCTTTGTAGGACCCCAGAGGTCCCTTTCCTGCTTTTTCCATCCCAACAACGTTGGCAGCACCTGGAGCTTTGCCAAGGAGGAGCTGACCAGGAAACCCTTGTTCCCCCATCCCTGCTCCTGGATGATTTTCTCCAGCCTGAGTCCTTATCAAAGGATGGCTTTGGTTTCCTGGGAACTCTCTATTCCATCATGCTTAGAGGTTGTATCCCTCTCCCCCCATCATGGCAGAGGGATTAGGATGAGATGATCCAGGGGCTGGAGCACCTCTGATACAAGGAAAAGCTGAGGGAGATGGGAATGTTGAGCCTGGAGAAGAGAAAACTCTGGGAGGGCCTTAGAGCTGCCTTCCAATACCTGAAGGGAACCTACAGGAACCTAAAGGAAGGGTGGAGAGGGACTTTTCATAAGAGTTCAGCAACAGGACAAAGGGAAATGGATTTAAACTGAAGGAGAAGGGGTTTAGACTGGATCTTAGGAAGAAGTTCTTTATTATGAGGGTGGTGAGACACTGGAACAGATTTCCCAGAGAAGTTATGGATTCTCCCTCCTTGAAAGTGTTCAAGGCCAGGTTGGATGAGGTTTTGAGCAACTTTGTCCAGATGAGAGGCATCTCTACCCATGGCAGGGAGCTTGGAGTTGATGATCTCTAAGGTCTCTTCCATTCTGTGATTCTCTAAGGTCCATTTCAACCCAAACCATTCAATGATGAGATTTCTTTTAATCCTTTTTCTGAACTTTTTGGTTATTTTATCTAATTAGGTGTCTTGGCTTGCCTAAGACTGTGTTTTCTGCACGAGGGACATACAAGTGGAGTGTTTAGTGTTTAGTGTTTAGTTCTCCAAGACCATGGTCACATTGAGATTGAAATGAGGATGCTTTGTGAAATCTTCTCTCAAGTTCCTTGGGCCTCTTAAACCTCACCTGAATTTTTTCCTTGACCTCAAACCCATGGATACCAGCACAGGGAATCATCCCAGATTCTGGCCCTGTGCCCAAGCAATAGCCCAACTCATGTGTCTTTTGGGAGCTCATGTGAAAATTTTGGGAGGTTTTAATTAACTCTCAATTAAAGCTGAGAGTTGGGCTTGGTGTCCAGCTATTCACATCCCTTTGGTGAGCTGCCCAGGGGCATCCTGCTGGTGCCAGAGATTCTGGTTTGCTTGGGGTTTGCTGGGCTCCTGGTTCTTTTTGTGAGCTCCTGGTTCTTTTTGTGAGCTCCTGGTTCTTTTTGCAGGGAGATTGTTCTGGGGGTGTTATAGGATGAGGGGATTTCTGATCCTTGAACCAGAAGCCATCGAGTTCTGGAGCAGTGCAGATCTCAGGTGACTTAACTCAGTGGTCCTTGGTTTGGGGTGTTGCTTATTGGGATGTTTCTTGTTGCCATCTCCTGGAGCTGTGCTGAGGTGTCTCTTTTGGTGTCTCTTTTGGTGTCTCTTTTGGTGGGGTGGCCTCTTGGGGCACCTGCATCTTGGTCAGAGAGGGTGGGAAAGCCCTAATACCCCAAGGAGATTTTTTTCCTGGAGCTTATGCTGGAGAAGCACCTTCAGATGAACTTCAGTTGCTGAAAGGCCTTTGCACAACAGAGTTCAAAGAATCCCAGACTGGTTTGGATCACAAGGGACCTTAAAGCTCATCCAGTCCCAACTCCCTGCAAGGGCAGGGACACCTCCCACCAGCCCAGGTTGCTCCAAGCCCCATCCATCCCGACCTTCAACACTTCCAGGGATGGGGCAGCCACAACTTCCTTGGGTAACCTGTTCCAGGGTCTCACCACCCTCAAATTAAAGAATTTCTTCCTAATGTCCAACCTCAATCTCCCCTCTTCAAGTTTTAACCCATTACCCCTTGTCCTTTCACTCCATACCCTCATAAAAAGTTTCTCCTCAGCTTTCCTGGAGCCCCTTCTGGACTGGTTGGTGGAGTAATGCTACAGGCTTTGAATTTGTGAGCATGGATTTGGGTTTTGTTCCAGCAAAGCTGGTGATAAATTGACAAGAGGTGATAAAAGACAAGGCAGGAATCAAAAAAAAAAAAAAAAAAAAAGAAGCATGGAGAGGGTTATGCAAATAAGAGGTAACTCAAGCAATGGAGTATTTTATTAACTAATAATACTCAAGCCCTAATTGTCTTTATGAGACTGTGCAAACATTAATTAAGCTGCTTCCACCTGTGAGGTAGGTGAGGAGGAATACTCAGGTTTATGTGCAGGAGAGCAGATGAAGCTGCACAACACTAAAATCTCTGCCTGTTTCAGGGCACCTGAGGGAGTCCCAGAGGCTTTGGTTGGGCTCTTTGCAGAAGATACCCCATGAAATGTGTTGCCTTCAGGTTACCTTCTGGTTTTTAACCAGAAACTGATCTGTTGGTCTAGTTGGATGTTTAGGAACTATTTGAAGGTCAATTTTGAAAATAAATCCACAGGTTGTATGGTGTGGGGTTTGATTTTTTGTTTTTTTTTTTTTGTTATAAGCATCCACACTTCGTACCAGAGTGGGATGCTGGTTGGGCAGCTTAGCAACCCCATGAGGAGTGCCAAGAAATTATATTTTAACATTGGCCCAGAGAATCTGTGGCTGCCCCATCCCTGGAAGTGTTTAAAGCCAGGTTGGATGAGGCTTGGAGCATCCTGGTCTGGTGGGAGGTGTCCTCTCCCCATTCCATGGGGGGTTGGAATTAGCTCATCCCTTCCAACCCAAACTATTTAATGAGTCAGTGAATTGAGAGCTTCCTTGAGAGAGGAAAGGATTTAAATCTTTTGGGGATCTCTCATGCTGGAAAGATGCTTGTGTTTGTTTTCATGAACTTCCCATTAAATCTCTCTGGAAATGGAAGATGGAGGGGAAATAATTGATGTTGCAATAAAGTCTTAGAGCTGCTGTTTAAACCTCAGGCCTGTACCCCTTCTCCTGGGCTATCTGCAGGTGGGATGAGGCTCTGGTGCTTGGCACAACAGTTCCCAAAGGCTCCAGGTGGGATTTCAGGGCTGCCCTGAGTGTTTCAACCAAAGTGGAGAGAAGATCTGAGTGGACTTTCGTGGTCTTTTTGAGCATCGTGGTGTCCACAGGGACATCACCTCTCAAGAGGTGAAATATCAAGAGGCCAAGGGATCAGTGTTGTTGGAGTGCTACATCTGAAGGAGAAAAGGAGCTGGAAAGATCTGGAGAAGGGGGAGACCTGAAATAACTGAGCTGTGAACTGGGACAGTTGTTGTTGCTGGAACAGCTTGGTAATAGTAGGAGGATGGTCTGGGAATGTGGGGAGCGTCACTCCTGCCATGGTGTCAGGTTGTTAGGATTCAGCTTTGTAGCCAAGTTTCTCTTCTGTTTTTTTGGATGAAGTTGCTGTTAAAAGTTGAGAGGGAGGGGGTTTTTCACAAGCAATCTCTGAGGGGGTTTGCTTCAGAAGCTCTTTAGGAAACCAGACTCACTGTCAGCTTGTCACTGAATTTAAATCGTCCCAACCTCTGTCTGTTGTCTCCTACTGGACTTCACAATTTGAAAAAAACCACAGATGACAGTCCCAAAAAATAAAAAAAATAATCCATCAGCTTCAGCTGAGCTCATGCTGGGGAGCAGAGGGCTTGCTTGGATCTGCTGCTCCTTGGAGTGGTTCCTCAGCAGTTCCTCCTCCCAGACTCGTTCCCAAAACTGCTTCTTTCCAAATGCTCTGAAAAAAAAACCCAAAAACCAAAGAAAGAACTTGCTAGAAATGATGAAGCTGGATTGTTTGACACAAGGCAGGCAGCAGACTGCAGATGCAAAAAGCTCCACTCAGACATCAGGTGCAGGTTGGTCATGTCCTAATGGTGGGGAGAAGCAGCCAGAGCATCTCCCAACCTTCTCAACACTTTCTGAAGACCAAAGGAGACACCACTGCAGTTCTCTCCCCCCCCCCAAAAAAAAAAAAAAAGAAATATTGGTCCTTCTACCCTGGGCATGAAAGTGCAAGGTCCTCCTTGGCTTAGGACTGAGCCTCCTCTTGTCAATAATTGCCAGAGGGTCTGGAAGAGCATTTGATGCTGAAATGGAGACCTCTGAGTTTGACGTAAGATTCCTGCAATTTTTGCTCATTGGCGCCGTTATCGGGGGTATTTCTGGCCCTGCTTTAATTTCTTTTCCTGGATCAAATGTTCCTCGTCCTGGGAAGTTGACACCTTGGGCTTCTCTCCCTGTGACCTTTTCCCAAGTGCAGGAACCAAACTAGCAAGGAAAGAAGGACTCAAAGGGAAGACTTCAAAGAGCTTCATTTAGTGATTTAAGCAACTCAAAGAGAAACTCTTTGCCTACAAACTGGGTCAAGCTGAACATGAGCCAGCAGTGTGCCCAGGTAGCCAAGAAGGCCAATGGCATCCTGGGCTGGCTCAGGAACAACGTGGCCAGCAGGTCCAGGGAAGGGATTCTGCCCCTGTGCTCAGCCCTGGGGAGGCCACAGCTTGAGTCCTGTGTCCAGTTCTGGGCCCCTCAGCTCAGGAAGGAGATTGAGGTGCTGGAGCAGGTCCAGAGAAGAGCAAGGAGGCTGGGAAGGGATCCAGCACAAGTCCTGTGAGGAAGGGCTGAGGGAGCTGGGGGTGTTGAGGCTGGAGAAGAGGAGGCTCAGGGGAGACCTCATCACTCTCTCCAACTCCCTGAAAGGAGGTTGGAGCCAGGGGGGGGTTGTGCTCTTTTCCCAGGCAACTCTCAGCAAGACAAGAGGGCACAAGAGGTCTCAAGTTGTGCCAGGGGAGGTTTAGGTTGGACATTAGAAAGAATTTCTTTCGGGAGAGGGTGCTCAGCCATTGGAATGGGCTGCCCAGGGAAGGGGTGGATTCTCCATCCCTGGAGATATTTCAAAAGAGCCTGGATGTGGCACTCAGTGCCATGGGCTGGGAACTGCAGCGGGAGTGGAGCAAGGGTTGGACTTGATGAGCTCTGAGGTCCAAAATCTGCGTTCCCTCCAAGGGTGCTGCTGGTGGAGGTGGTTTGGGTGCTCTCTCCCTCCAACCTTTGTGTGCCCATCCTGACGCCCGCTGTTTGCTCAGGGTGGGGGTGGATTCCCCATCCCTGGAGGTTTTTAAGAAGAGACTGAACGTGGCACTCAGTGCTGTGGTCTGGGAACCACGGGGGGAGTGGATCAAGGGTTGGATTTGATGATCCCAGAGCTCCTTTCCAACCCAAATGATTCTGGGATATTCTGTGGTGTTGGAACTTAAGGAACTTTAAGGTCCCTTCCAACCCAAACCATTGTGTGATTCCATGAAAAGGTGTTGGTGGGAAGTGGGTGACATCCATCTGAACACCCCCAGGCTTCTCCTTTCCTGGTCATGGTGGGATAATGCACCAGAGATCATGGAATCATCACATGGGTTGGGTTGGATGGGGCCTTAGAGATTTTTAAGAAAAGACTGAATGTGGCACTCAGTGCCATGGGCTGGGAACCACGGGGGGAGTGGATCAAGGGTTGGACTTGATGAGCTCTGAGGTCCCTTCCAACCCAGCCAATTCTGATTTTTCCTGCCTGGCTTTGCCTCTGCAAAGGAGCAGTGATGGTTCCGTGGGAATTCCTGGAACCATCCTTGCCATTTGGAAATTCCTCTTATTTTTTCCTTTTTTGCTGCTTCTTCCTGCTTGAAATGCAAGACATTTTGGAGCAAGGTACTCACAACCAATGGGACCAAAAGGAGCTGATTTGTGGGTTTCGTGTCCCCCGGGGAGGGCACAGGGCTTGGGATCAGGATGGGGCCTGACTCAGACCTATGGAAATCCTGGAAAAATTCCTCCAGTTGGCTTCACCCATTGGGAAGCACCTTTAACATCCCTGGAAGTGTCTCAGGCCAGGTTGGATGGGGCTTGGAGCAGCCTGGTCTAGTGGAAGGTGTAAGGAAGGTGTAAGGAAGGTGTAAGGAGTGTGTAAAGCTGTAGTGGGGAGGGTGTTGCAACTCTGGAGTAATGTGTGTGTGTAACTATGGAGGTGAGGCCTGGGCTGGTGGAAACCTGGAGTAAACTTGGGATAAACATGGAGGAAATGTGGAGTAAGCATGGAGTAAACCTGCAGTAAATGTGGAGTAAACATGGAATAAACCTGGAGTAAATGTGGAATGAGTGTGGAGTAGATGTGGAGTAAACATTGAGTGAATCTGCAGTAAATATGGAGTAGACATGGAAGAAATATGGAGTAGATGTGGAATAAGCCTGGAGTAGATGTGGAGTAAACATTGAGTGAATCTGCAGGAAATGTGGAGTAAACATGGAATAAACCTGGAATAAACCTGGAGTAAATGTGGAATGAGTGTGGAGTAGATGTGGAGTAAACATTGAGTGAACCTGCAGTAAATATGGAGTAGACATGGAATAAACCTGGAGTAAATGTGGAATAAGCTTGGAGTAAATAAGGAGTAAACATGGAATAAACCAGGAGTAAATGTGGAATAAGCTTGGAGTAAATGTGGAGTAAACATGGAGTAAATGAGGAGTAAACATGGAATAAATCTGGAGTAAATGTGGAATAAGCTTGGAGTAAATGAGGAGTAAACATGGAGTAAACCTGTAGTAAACATGGAGTAAATCTGGAAGAAAGGTAGAGTAAACCAGCAGCAAATGTGGAGTAATCCTGGAGTAAATGTGCATCCTCCTCCCCTCCTTGTGCCTCTTTCGAGGAGAAGCAGGGGGAGAGAGCTGGTTGGGTCAGGTTGGGTCAGGTTGGGTCAGATTGGGTCAGGTTATGTCAGGTTGGTTCAGGTTGGGTCAGGTTGGGTCAGGTTGGGTCAGGTTGGGTCAGGTTGGTTCAGATTGGGTCAGGTTGGGTCAGGTTGGTTCAGATTGGGTCAGGTTGGTTGAAGTTAGGTCAGATTGGGTCAGGTTGTGTCAGGTTGGTTCAGGTTAGGTCAGATTGGGTCAGGTTATGTCAGATTGGGTCAGATTGGGTCAGGTTGGTTCAGATTGTGTCAGGTTGGTTCAGGTTGGGTCAGGTTGGGTCAGGTTGGGTCAGATTGGGTCAGGTTGGGTCAGGTTGGTTGAAGTTAGGTCAGATTGGGTCAGGTTGGTTCAGGTTGTGTCAGGTTGTGTCAGGTTGGGTCAGATTGGGTCAGATTGGGTCAGATTGGGTCAGGTTGGGTCAGGTTGTGTCAGATTGGGTCAGGTTGGGTCAGATTGGGTCAGGTTGGGTCAGGTTGGGTCAGGTTGGGTCAGGTTGGTTCAGATTGGGTCAGGTTGGATCAGGTTGGTTCAGATTGGGTCAGGTTGGTTGAAGTTAGGTCAGATTGGGTCAGGTTGTGTCAGGTTGGTTCAGGTTAGGTCAGATTGGGTCAGGTTATGTCAGATTGGGTCAGATTGGGTCAGGTTGGTTCAGATTGTGTCAGGTTGGTTCAGGTTGGGTCAGGTTGTGTCAGGTTGGGTCAGGTTAAGTCAGGTTGGTTCAGGTTGTGTCAGGTTGTGTCAGGTTGGGTCAGATTGGGTCAGGTTGGGTCAGGTTGGTTGAAGTTAGGTCAGATTGGGTCAGGTTGGTTCAGGTTGTGTCAGGTTGTGTCAGGTTGGGTCAGATTGGGTCAGATTGGGTCAGATTGGGTCAGGTTGGGTCAGGTTGTGTCAGATTGGGTCAGGTTGGGTCAGATTGGGTCAGGTTGTGTCAGGTTGGGTCAGGTTGTGTCAGGTTGTGTCAGGTTGGGTCAGGTTGGGTCAGATTGGGTCAGGTTGTGTCAGGTTGGTTCAGGTTGTGTCAGGTTGGGTCAGATTGGGTCAGGTTGTGTCAGGTTGTGTCAGGTTGTGTCAGGTTGGGTCAGGTTGTGTCAGGTTGGGTCAGATTGGGTCAGGTTGTGTCAGGTTGGTTCAGGTTGTGTCAGGTTGGGTCAGATTGGGTCAGGTTGTGTCAGGTTGTGTCAGGTTGTGTCAGGTTGGGTCAGGTTGTGTCAGGTTGGGTCAGATTGGGTCAGGTTGTGTCAGGTTGGGTCAGGTTGGTTCAGGTTGTGTCAGGTTGGGTCAGGTTGGGTCAGGTTGGGTCAGATTGGGTCAGATTGGGTCAGATTGGGTCAGGTTCATCTTCCCTCCAGCATCAAGATGTCAGGCAGTGGCAGAGGCTGCAGAGGTGGAGTTCCCATCCCAGAGGGGCTCTAAGAGCCGTGGTAGGTGTGGTGCCTGGGGTCATGGTTTAGTGGTGGGCTCAGCAGTTTTGGGTTGATGGTTGGACTTGATGTTCCTCAAGGTTTTTTCCACCTCAAATGATCAGAAATTTCTCTGATCTGCTGGCAGCACCTCTCCTAGGTCAGGATAGACTTGCACTTGAGGATGGGGGTTGATGTGACTCCTTGCATGGCTGGGAGCTGGAGCCAATGGCCTCACATGGTAGTTTGGGAACCACCACTGAGCTGTGAGGCTGTGCTTATTATTAGAAATGATCTGGTCACAGCTGAAGCCACAGAAACATCTCTTGGCATTTGAGCACTGTCCACTGTAAAATTATCCCCCGAGGAGAGTGGAGGAAGCACGGGAGCTTGGGTGGGGAAAGGAGACCCAGAGTTGTTCCTCCTCCCCCTCTCTGGGGATGGTTTCAGTTCTGGATTTCTGCTGGGAAGTTTCCAAGGACACCTCCTGGTGAACCAGGCTTTCGTGTGGTGGATGGAGTTAAGGGGGACTCGAGCACCATGGGGGATTTGTTTGTAGGGGCAGGTGGGTAGGAGGTGTTTCTACCACCCCAAAGAAGTATTTGGGTTAATAACCAGTGAGCACATGTGCCCTTTTCCTTGAGACCACAGAAAACCCCTCGTAGTGCTGTCAATAAAAAGATTACCTGACAGCTTCAGAAGGGAAATGAAAATTTATCAACTATTCCAACCCTCATCTCAGATGGCTCCTCCAGTTTGGAGGCAGGAGAAGAGAGGTTTCTTGCTCTTTTTTCCCCTCCTCCATGCTGACATCCCGGGGTGATCCCCAGGAAGGTACAAAGGGAATGCTCTGCTCTCCTGTCACTCAGGGTTTAGAAAATGAGGTGGTTATTGGAGGCAGAAGTGAGGTGTTCCTGGAGGTTTGAAGAAGCATTAAATCATCAGATATTTGGGGTTGGAAAGGACCTTGAGGATCATCTTGTTCCAACCCCCCTGCCTTGGGTAGGCTCTCCTTCCATAAGCTCATCCAATATGGAATTCAACACTGCCAGGAATGGGGTATCTGGACAACCTGTTCCAGGGTCTCACCACCCTCATACCAAAGAATTTCTTCCCCATATCCAACCTAATTGTCCCCTCTTCCAGTTTAAAGCCATTACCCTTCATCCTATCACCCCATGACCTATCCCAGCTTTCTTGTAGAACCTCTTCAGGTGCTGGAAGGCTGAAGAAGATGCCATTTCCTTCAAGAAGATGAAATTTCCTTCAAGAAGATGCCATTTCCTTCAAGTTGTGCTGTTGGAGGGGCCACTGTGATTGTTCTGAGCTGCAGGGATGGAAACCTGAACATAAAACTCCTTTTGTCAGAGGGTGGCAATAGGATTAGTGACACGTTGGGTAAAACAGAGTTTGTTTTCAACCAGAGCTGGAAATTTTTCTTCCCTGCTTTTCTTCATCAGCAGTACAGCAAAGTTAATTCAGACCAGGTGATGTCAAGGTCCTTCCAGCCATGATTTCCTAGTACCCAGAAAGATGACCCCATGGCATCTTTTTAGAAAAGAAAGCAGAGAGGAAAGCTTTGACGTGGGTGGCTTCACAGCTCCTGAAGTCAGTGATGGAGCTGACTGATGATAAAGTCAGATGCACTGAAATAAGGAAAGCTCAAACCTCCACGTGATCATTGAATGGTTTGGGTTGGAAGGGACCTTTTAGGATCAGCTGGTTCCAACCCTACTGCATGGTTAGGGACACCTTTCACTTCCATTGAGCCTGAGTTTGAATATTTCCAGGGATGGGGCCTCCACTACCTCTCTGGGCAACCTGTCCCAGTGTTTCAACACCCTGAATATTGGACTAGGGTGTTCATTAGGGTGTTGGACACCCTAATGAAGAACTTCTTCCTAATATCTAACCTAAATCTACCCTCCTTTAGTTCTAAGACTGTTAGCCCTCATCCTGACACTTCATGCCCTTGGAAAAATTCCCTTCCCAGCTTTCTTGTAGGCTCCCTCCAAGGGAGTGGAAGGCTACGAGCTCTCCCTGGAGCCTTCTCCTGGCTGAAGAACCCCAACTATCTCAGTTGGGGCTGTGAAACCACCACCCCAACCACTCAGCCTGGTGCTCCAACCCTCTGATCATCTTCCTGGCCCTCTTTTGGACTTGTTTCACCAGTTCCATGTCCTTCTTGTGGCTGAGAGCTCCAGAGCTGGACAGAGTGCTCCAGGTGAGGTCTCACCAGAGCAGAGGAGGAGAATGAGCTCTCTCAACCTGCTGCCCACATTTCTTTTGGTGCAGCCCAGAATGCACTTGGCTGTCTGGACTGCACACTCTCATTGTTGGTTCTTCTTCCTTCTTATCCACTCCTCAGGGATGGGTATCCTCATCACTCCCAGGGGAGACCTCAGCACTCTCTACAACTCCCTGAAAGGAGGTTGGAGCCAGGGGGGGGGTCAGGCTCTGCTCCCAGGCAGCTCTCAGGAAGACAAGAGGCCATGGGCTTAAGTTCTGCCAGGGGAGAGTTAGGTTGGATATAAGGAAAAAATTCTTTCCTGCCCAGGGAGGGGGTGGATTTTCCATCCCTGGAGGTTTTTAAGAAGAGACTGAACGTGACACTCAGTGCTGTGGTCTGGGAACCATGGGGGGAGTGGATCAAGGGTTGGACTTGATGATCTCAGAGCTCCTTTCCCACCTGGATGATTCTGTGAAATTCTGTGGTCTTGGAACTTTAAGGTCCCTTCCAACCCAAACCATTGTGTGATTCCATGAAAAGGTGTTGGTGAGAAGTGGGTGACATCCATCTGAACACCCCCAGGCTTCTCCTTGCCTGGTCATGGTGGGATAATGCACCAGAGATCATGGAATCATCACATGGGTTGGGTTGGATGGGATTTTAGAGATTTTTAAGAAGAGACTGAATGTGGCACTGAGTGCCATGGGCTGGGAACCACGGGGGGAGTGGATCAAGGGTTGGACTTGATGATCCCAGAGCTCCTTTCCAACCCCAATGATTCTGGGATTCTATGAAATACTTACAAGGAGTCCCATGGATAGGACAAGGGGTGATGGGCACAAGTTGCTCCTGGGGAGATTCCAGTTGAACACAAGAGGAAAATTTTTCACTCTGAGGACAGTCAGACATTGGAAGACACAAGGCCATGGGCTTAAGCTCTGCCAGGGGAGGTTTAGGTTGGATATTAGGAAAAAATTCTTTCCTGCCCAGGGAGGGGGTGGATTCTCCATCCCTGGAGGTTTTTAAGAAGAGACTGAACGTGGCACTCAGTGCCATGGGCTGGGAACCACGGGGGGGAGTGGATCAAGGGTTGGACTTGATGATCCCAGAGCTCCTTTTCCACCTGGATGATTCTATGATTCCAGGCTTTGTAGAGAGATGGCTAAAAGTTGAGGGGGAAGGCAAGAACCCCAACCCACCCCCAATAATCTATAGCAACTGTCACCCAGCAAACTACTCCCATTTCATAGGGATAGGTTGGGTGTCAGCGCGCGATCGATGGCTCCCGTACAATAATTATAAAAAGCAGCGGGTTGTGTTGCTTGAGTGAGTTTAAGAAGAGTAGGGTCTCAATCTTTCCTCTAATAGGGCTTTGACAGTCAGCAGCACAGAGGCTTCGTCTTCGTCTGACAGTGTTGTCATTAAACACCAGGTAGTGTGGAACAACAGAGAACACGGGTTCGGAGCGCCGGGGAACACGAGGTTTTGACAGGAGTTATTTGTCATCGAGGAGCTGCCCAAAGTCCTCAGCCTGCAACAGGGAACGGCTGCTTAAAGTGACTTATTGCCCCTGTCTGAGGCTGCAGTTGTGATTTGATAATCGGTAAATGTTTGTCAAAGATGAATTCCCTCCCTGATTCGGTGCCGTGCTGGAAAAGCAAATGAAAAGCGGGGAGGGGGGGTGGAAAAAAAAAAAAAAAAAACGGAAAAAAATCCCAAACAAACAACAAACCACCATCTTGAACGGATTTAAGGCCGGGGTGGGAGGATGGAAAGAAGGGGTTTGCCAGATGGTTTGCTCCTTCCTTTCTCTGGGGAGGTGAAGTGTCAAGGTTTGGGGTGCTGCTGTTTCGCTGGGGGATGGGGGGAGCTGCATGCTTGCCCAGGTAGTCAAGAAGGCCAATGGCATCCTGGGCTGGACCAGGAACAGCGTGGCCAGCAGGTCCAGGGAAGGGATTCTGCCCCTGTGCTCAGCCCTGGGGAGGCCACAGCTTGAGTCCTGTGTCCAGTTCTGGGCCCCTCAGCTCAGGAAGGAGATTGAGGTGCTGGAGCAGGTCCAGAGAAGAGCAAGGAGGCTGGGAAGGGATCCAGCACAAGTCCTGTGAGGAAGGGCTGAGGGAGCTGGGGGTGTTGAGGCTGGAGAAGAGGAGGCTC
Source organism: Heliangelus exortis (assembly GCF_036169615.1). Classification (NCBI taxonomy): domain Eukaryota; kingdom Metazoa; phylum Chordata; class Aves; order Apodiformes; family Trochilidae; genus Heliangelus; species Heliangelus exortis. The sequence goes on along the minus strand of NC_092423.1, from coordinate 150,312,514 downwards.
AGGGGAGACCTCATCACTCTCTCCAACTCCCTGAAAGGAGGTTGGAGCCAGGGGGGGGTTGGGCTCTTTTCCCAGGCAACTCTCAGCAAGACAAGAGGGCACAAGAGGTCTCAAGTTGTGCCAGGGGAGGTTTAGGTTGGACATTAGAAAGAATTTCTTTAGGGAGAGGGTGATCAGGCATTGGAATGGGCTGCCCAGGGAAGGGGTGGATTCTCCATCCCTGGAGATATTTCAAAAGAGCCTGGATGTGGCACTCAGTGCCATGGGCTGGGAACCACGGGGGGAGTGGATCAAGGGTTGGACTTGATGATCTCTGAGGTCCCTTCCAACCCAGCCAATTCTATGATTCTATGATCTCTTCCAAGGATGTTTTTTTGGAGGCTTCAAAGCTCCTTTTAGGAAGAAATTCTTTACTTAGGAAGAAATTCTTTTGAGAGAGGGTAACCAAGCATTGGAATGGGCTGTCTAGGGAGGGGGTGGATTCTCCATCCCTGGAGGTTTTTAAGAAGAGACTGAATGTGGCACTGAGTGCCATGGGCTGGGAACCACAGGGGGAGTGGATCAAGGGTTGGACTTGATGATCCCAGAGCTCCTTTCCAACCCAAATAATTCTGTGATTCCTCGAGCTACAGATTGTTTTCAGAGTCATTGAATAGTTTGGGTTGGAAGGACCTTGCTCTTGGCCTTACTGAACTTCAGGAGGTTGGCATGGTCTCACCTCTCAAGCCTGTCAGGGTCCCTCTGGACTCCTTTCTACCCTTTCCACTCATGATGAAGTTGTAGATGCCCCCTCCCTGGCAGGTTGGATGGAACTTGGAGCAACCTGGTGTAGAGGGAGGTCTCCCTGCTCATGGCAGGGGTGTTGGAACTGGGCGATCTTTAAGGTCCATTCCAACCCAAACCATTCAGTGACTGTGGTCTGAGGGATCACAAACCAGTTTGAGTGGGATGCTCATGTTCTCCTTTGCTTAACCCCATCACAGTGTCACTGACTTGGGCTCCATTCTCCTCTGAGGTCTCTGTCCTGGTTTCAAGAGTAGATTTTTGATGAGGAGAGCAAAGTCTTGATTCTTTCTTTCCACCAACATGGTGCCCACCAACCCTTTTGGCAGAGGCTTCCTTCAGCAGGCACCGTGTCCACGTGCTCGGTGGCTGCAGATTGAAGTTGAAACCTTTTTGTTTCTTCTTCAGATGGCTTTGGAGCCCATCCATTTATGGAAGTTTTAGAAAGGAGAATTAAAAGAATCTTAATAAACCTTCTGCCTGCAAAGTTTTCCTTTGTTCTTGCAGAGTTCATACAAGGTTCTCTGCTGATGCCAGAGTCGGGTCAGGGTCTTTTTAAATGAATAGATCAGGGAAGAGCAGGGTGGCTTTCAGTTTGATGAGGGGCTTTGAGGTTGGGGGGGGGAATACCTAACAGATTCAAATTTCTCCTTGTTAAATTAGAAAAAAGAACAAAATTAAAAAATGAAATCAATCCTAAAGGATGAATGCAAATGGATTCCCAGCTCCATGAGTGCTCCCACGTCGTTTCCCGAGGCAGAGCCACCTCTCCTCCCCGTGCCACCGCGAGGCGTTAACAGGAGATCCGTGAACCCATTTGATTATAGCTGGTTTTTTTTTTTTTTTTTTTTTTCCTAGTGTCTGAAGTGTTGAAAACGATCAAGAGCAGGAAAAGTGGAGTGATTTATTAGACTCATAAAAATTCATACTTTGTTATTCCAGTCGTCTTCCATCTGCAGCTTGTTAGAACGAGAAACCCTGGCAGCTCCCGCCGCGAGGCCTGGGGGGGGGGGAGGAGGGCATTTATCAGCCTTCCTTCTGCCATCCCACTCTCATTTAGAGAAATGGACCCAGCTCCTGGAAGCACATTAATAATCATTGACTGAAGGAAGGGAAAAAAAAAAAACACACCACCCTCTTTTGTTATAATAATAAAGGTTGTGTTTGAACAAGGTCCAATGCTCCGGAGACCCATTCAGGCTCTTTAGCTGGGAAAAACATCTTTAATTCATTAAGTTTGGCCACTTCTCACTGATCCCACTGAAGAGGTGGCCAGTGTGGTCATTCCCATCCTTAGTGGGCTCATCTTGTCTTGTGGATCAGGAATCTTTGGAATCAGGGCCACCTTGGGGCCTTTTGGCAGTGGGGATGGGAATGCACTGGAGCTGGACCTTGAGGTGGGGATGTTGTAGCTATGGTTTTGGGATCCACTTGGGTTACTTTGACACAGGTGACAAGTGATGTGGCCTCCTGTTCCCAGAAAGACATCGTTGGAGTCTGTCTGCCTCTGTCTCTCTGTGTTTTGTGACTGGAGAGAATAAACATAGATATTTGAGTTTGGAGCCACTCACAAAAAGGATATTTTGGAGCTGGAGTGTGTCCAGAGAAGAGCAAAGGGTGCAGGGTCTGGAATACAGTCATTCCAAGGAATGTCTGAGGGAAATGGGAGTGTTCAGCCTGGAGAAAAGGAAGTTGAGGGGAGACCTTCTCAATCTCTACAACTCCCATAAAGGAGGTTGGAGCCAGGGGGGGTTGGTTTCTTCTCCTAAGGAACAAGCAATAGGATAAAAGGAAAGGGCCTCAAGTTGTGCCAGGGGAGGTTTAGATTGGAGATTAGGAACAATTTCTTCCTGGAAAGGGTTTTCAGGCCTTGGCACAGTCTTTGCCACCAGGACAGTGGTGGGTTCGCCATCCTTGCAGGTATTTAAAAGAGATGTAGGGCCATGGTTAAGTGGTGTCCTTGGCAGTGCTGGGTTAACAGTGGGAAGTAATGATCTTTAAGATCTTTTCCAACTAAAATGGTTCTGTATTTTGGCCAGTGTTTCCCTTTCAGTTGAAAAACTGATATGAAAATAGTAGAACTCTCTTCTTGCTGTTACTCTCCGTGGCTTCCACAGTCACCTTGCTTCAGGTCCTGGTTGGTGTTCTCAAGTTTGCTGACCCAGACCTCTTTGGAAGGTGTTACAGTTGGGTCTAAAGACACCATGGAAGCCCTCAAAGAAGCAATTGGTGGGTCTGGGAGCTCAGCTGGACTCTGGAAAGTGATTTTCACCCCAAAACACTTAACTCAGACTTCAGTCTGATGATGTTCCTCGTGGAGCTGCCCTTTTCTTCACTGCTGGAGATGTCACAGCACACTGGAAATGTTAATCCTTACTACTACAACCATAAGGGGTGGAAAACCCTGCTAGGAAGCAGATAGTTTCCTACTAGCTGGAGGATGGGGAGCTCAGGCTGTGATGTACAACGTGCTCATGGTTGGTGTTTAATGGGCTACCAATGGGCTACCAATCATCTGTGGGTATTAAATCAGCATCAGCCTTTCCAGGACTGCAGAACATGCATCACAAATCTTCAGCACTAGGTGCAAGATTTAACTGCCTAATTTAGGAGGATAAAAATAGCAATAATAATAATAATAATTAAAAAAGAAGGTATAAAAATTCCCCAGCAGTGTGGTCCTCACAGGGCCACATGCAGAAAGTTTCTTACTTACTGGGGTTTTGAGGTATGGTGGTTCAGCTGGGTGGTGGCTCTGAAAAGCAGCACTGAGGACTTGATCTCTGCTGCTCTGCTTGGTGACTCTTGCAGCTCTGCAGCACCTTAGAATCATTAAATGGTTTGGGTTGGAAGGAACCTTAAAGATCATTTAATTCCAACCCCCCTGACATGGGCAGGGACACCTCCCACCAGCCCAGGTTGCTCCAATCCTCATCCAACCTGACCTGAGACACTTCCAATGCTCCTTATGCTTGGCAGCTCCAGCAAGTTGTTGGCAATGACCTTTCCTAAATAGAGATGCTGACCCTGGATATCTTCAGGCTGATGCTGGCAAAAAGAATTCCAAGAAAAAAGCAAAAAAAAATGAGATCTGGTAAACTTTTCTCGAGTGAAATGCTGACCCATTAGACACCTCATCCCTGGGATTAATTAGGGTCAGGTTGAATGAGGCTCTGAGCAACCTGATCTACCTGTGGGTGTCCTTGCTCACTGCAGGGAGGTTGTGCTGGAATGGACCTTCAAATGTTCTTTCCAACCCAAACCCTGTGATGGTTCCATGGAGCATCTCAGGCTCTGCTGGCAATGGGACCAGGAGGCAGCAGCCAGGGGTGGGAAGGAGCAGACACTTGTTTTGCTGCTACAAGTGAACAGAATTCCAAGCAAGTAGGAGTAAACATTTGTATTTTTCCTCATTCCTCACTAAACCAACCTTCTGAACCACCACAAGTGTCACAGTCAGGACAGAGACAAACTGACAGGGACATTTTCCATAGGGAGAGGCCTCTATTGTGCCCTGTTGGTGGATGGATCCTGGAGGAATAGGGGGAGGAGAGGGCAGAGGAGTTGGGACTGATGAAGCAGGTGGGTGGGTTGGGCAGAAGGGTGCAGAGGTTGACTGGAGGGAGAGGTGAGCTCATTTTCTCAGTGTGAACATGTGTGCAGATGTGCCCTGCAGAGCCAGGAGTCCTGGCTGGCAAGGATGGAACCTGATGTCATTCCCCCTTGGTTTTGTGCTAAGAGGGAATTGGGAACCCTCTCCATGGTCTCAGGAAGGAATTACCAGCCTTAGAAAATGCTGTGAGGATTCCTTCTCTTGAACTTTAGACTGGATCTTAGGAAGTTCTTTAGTGTGAGGGTGGTGAGAGTCTGGAATAGATTCCCCAGAGATGTGAATGCCTCCTCCCTGGAAGTGTCTCAGGCCAGGTTGGATGGGGCTTGGAGCAACCTGGGCTGGATGAGAGGTGTCCCTGCTCATGGCAGGGAGGTTGGACTAAATGATCCCTTTAGGGTTCATTTACCTAACCCTAACCCTAACCCTAACCCTAACCCTAACCCTAACCCTAACCCCTTGGTTTTGTGCTAAGAGGGAGTTGGGAACCTTCTCCATGGTCTCAAGAAGGAATGACCAGCCTTAGAAAATGCTGTGAGGATTCCTTCTCTTGAACTTTAGACTGGATCTTAGGAAGCTCTGTAGCATGAGGGTGGTGAGAGTCTGGAACTGGTTGCCCAGAGAAGCTGTGGATGCTTCTCCCTGGAAGTGTCTCAGGTCAGGTTGGATGGGGCTTGGAGCAACCTGGGCTGGATGAGAGGTGTCCCTGCTCATGGCAGGGAGGTTGGACTAAATGATCCCTTTAGGGTTCATTTACCTAACCCTAACCCTAACCCTAACCCTAACCCTAACCCTAACCCTAACCCTAACCCTAACCCTAACTCTAACCCTAATGACCCTAACCCTAACCTTAACCCTAACCTTAACCCCTTGGTTTTATGCTAAGAGGGAATTGGGAACCCTCTCCATGGCCTCAGGAAGGAATGACCAGCCTTAGAAAATGCTGTGAGGATTCCTTCTCTTGAACTTTAGACTGGATCTTAGGAAGTTCTTTAGTGTGAGGGTGGTGAGAGTCTGGAATAGATTCCCCAGAGAAGTTGTGAATGCCTCCTCCCTGGAAGTGTCTCAGGTCAGGTTGGATGGGGCTTGGAGCAACCTGGGCTGGATGAGAGGTGTCCCTGCTCATGGCAGGGAGGTTGGACTAAATGATCCCTTTAGGGTTCATTTACCTAACCCTAACCCTAACCCTAACCCTAATGACCCTAACCCTAACTCTAACCCTAACCCTAACCTTAACCCTTTTGGGATCCTTTGGTCCCACCAGTTGGTCCCTTCCAACCTAAGCCAAATGGTTGTGATTCTGTGACCTTGTTCAGCAGTGTGAGCTGAAGGGGGGGTGCAGGTCCTCAGCCCTTCACAGGCTCCAGGAGTTTCCTGGAGCTCCCTTGACCTTCACATCAGCATCTTTTCACTTTCCTGCCTCCCCTTCTCTCCTGTCACACTCACTGATGATGTTTCCTTCCTGCTGGTTTTCTCCTTGCTGAGCTGTTCCCAGATGCTCTCCTCCTTGCTCCCCAATCTCTCCTTTCTTCTTATGGGATGTCCCGGTTTCCCTAGGACATCTCCACACACCGTGCAGCTTTCCTAAACCTTTGGATTATTCCTAATTAGGGAGTGAGAGATGCTCTTCCCTCCTTTGTGTTGGGCTGCAAGCTTCGTCAGCATCCATCAGCCTTTAAAATCCCTCATCCCAACGTGAACCTGCTCTGTGTTCTGCTTCAGAGCAGCTTGGATTAACATCAGGGATCCTGAGCAGCTGCTGGAGGGGCTTTAACCATCTCCAGGTCCTGCAGGATGTGTGGCATGGTGCTGCTGAAGGGTTCTGGATGTGAAGTGTGTTATATCCAAAGATGAAGTTCAGGGAGGATCATATCAAGGTCCATAAATTCCTGAAGGGAGGGTGGAACCAGGTTCTTCTCATTGGTGCCCAGTGACAGGACCAGAGGAGGCATCAGGAAACACCTTGTCAGGGTTTAACACTGCCCTGGCAATTAAATACCAGATGCTGTCTATTAATTCCCCTCCCTGATAAAGGAAGGAGAGAGAAGAAGGGAGAGAGACTGATGGGTTGGAAACTAAACTACACAGCTTTAATGGAACAGGAATGAGAAATAGGAAAAATTACTAAATCTATAGAAATATCCAGGAAAATGGATCCCAGGTTCCTCCCCCCTTTCCCCCAATAACTCTCCCATCCCCACCCAGGCTGCAGGGCAGCCCTGGGAAAGTCCAGGCTGGACTCCTGGGCTCAGCAGCAGTGGGGAGCTGGAGGCAGGAACACACAGATTCAGGCTGGCATGGATCAGGAGCACAGGCAGAGGAAGGGATGGAATCCTCCCAGGATGCCCAAGCAAACAGGGAGAGGGGAAGAAGGGGAAGCAGGAAGGGCTTTGCCCCTGGTGATCCCTCCAATTTCTCCTGAGGATGAGGTGGATGGGATGGAATCCTCTGTTTGGTCAATTCTGGCCATTTCTCTTGTCTGTTCCTCCCCAAAGGAGGGCTGCAGCTGGGACCTCTTGCCTCCTTTTCTCCTTGCAGAGGGCCAAATGTTCCTCAGAGCTGAGCAGTGGCCTTGGTTCTGCACCCCATTCTCCAGCTGGAACTCTAAACATCGAGTGGGATCAGTCCCAGCAGCAGCCACTGCCTGAGAAACTTGCTGTTCATTTCAGCAAGTGCAGCTCCTTCCAAGAGACTCAGCTGAAAGCAAAAGTCCAAGACAGAAAATCCCCTTTATCCTGGCCCAAACCAGGACACACTTCCTCACTGTGTGATGTTGATGTCCTGGCACAGGTTGTTCAGGGAGGTCGTGGATTCTCCATCCTTGGAGACATTCAGAAGTTGTCTGGAAGTGTTGAAGACCAGGCTGGATGGGGCCTTGAGCAACCTGGTCCAGTGGAAGTTGTCCCTTTCCATGACAGGGGGTATGGAACTAGATGATCTCAGAGGTCCCTTCCAACTCAAGGAATTCTGTAATTTTATGAAAACAAATATTTCCTTCAAGCTGATCTCCAGTAAGTGGTGGAGTCACCACCTCTGGAGGCATTTAAAGGCTTTTGGAGCTGATCCTTAAGGACGTGGTTTAGTAGTTAGATGATGGTGTTGGGCAAAGGTTGGACTGGATCTTGAGAGGTCTCTTCCAACCTAAAACATTCTGGAATTCTGTGATTCTGTGAATTTCCCCCCCCCTGGTATTAAGGCACTTTTGTGCCTGGTGGGTTTACGTGAACTTCATCTTTGCCTGCAGTCCATTCAGCAGAAAGGAATTAACGAAGCAGATTTGGTGTTAATTCCCCAAATGTTCCCAGCTGAAAGCTGCTGCCACGCTAAGCAAATATTGCAATGGCTTTGGAGCCCTCTTTTTAGATATTTTTACGTTTCAGCTGCAAAGCCCAGAATTCTCTTGTCCTCTGTGACTGTTACCACTGGAACAGCAGCCTGGCTTGGGGTCACAGGTAAAGCACGTTTGATCAATTGGATTTATTTCCTATTAAGCAGCAGTTCATGATCATAAACCATCATTTACATTCTGGCATAAAGAGCTGTGGCTCTTGAAAGAGCTGGGAGCTGAACGAGTGTGAAAATTAAATTCCCCTCTTAAACCAGAGGATGGTCCTTTTGGAAGCCGATTCCAGCAGCAATATAATTAACCTCTTGCTGTGCCATTCTGTGTGAACATATTGAACATGCTCTCTGATAATCATCCTGTAATACTGGTATCTGCTTTCAAACTCAATTCCTAACTCTTACAGCCATCCTAAAGCCTTTTGTTAACCCCAGGGACTTGGCCAAGTTGGTAGCCAGAATAAAAAGTGATGGAACTGCACAGCTCAGGGCTGACGTTTTGGGGGGTGCTTCTGGTGTTAAGTGGGAAACCCCAAAATGAGTTGGGTTTGGGTGTAGGAGCTGTGATGAAACTACTTTGCAGGTTCTTGCAAGGTTGTTTGGTAGCTGTTGATGAGGCTTGAGGGATCCCTGGAGGAACTGAGAAAATCCACAACTTCTTCTGGAGCTGCACAGGAGGTTCCCCAGGGCTCATTTTTAGGGCTGGGACCTCTTCAAGATCTTCATTAATGATCTGGAAGAGAGGATTTGGTCAAGGTTTGGTCAAAGGTTGGACTGGATGATCTTGGAAGTCTCTTCCAACCTAAACATTCTGTGATTCTGTGGATTGAGGGCTTCTTAGCAAATTTGCAGATGACACCAAGTTGGGAGGAAGTGTTGAGGTGCTCAAGGACAGGAAGGTTCTGCAGAAGGACCTGGACCAGTGGGCCAAGGTCAATAAAATGGGTTTTAACAAGGGCCACATCTTGCACTTTGCTCACAACAACCCCATGCACTGTTACAGACCTGGGGAGAAGTGGCAGGAAAGCTGCCAAGAAGAAAAGGAGGGGGTGCTGGTTGATACCTGGCTAAGGATGAACCAGCTGTGTGCCCAGGTGGCCAAGAAGGCCACCAGCATCCTGGCTTGTATCAGGAATGATGTGGCCAGCAGGAGAAGGGAAGTGATGGGGTCCCTGTGCTCAGCACTGGGGAGGCTGCACCTCGAGTGCTGGGTTCAGGTCTGGACCCCTCACTCCAAGAAAAAAACATTGAGGTGGTGGAGTGAGTTCAGGGAAGGGCAAGCAAGCTGGGGAAGGGTCTGGAGAACAAATCCTGTGAGGAGAGGGTGAGGAAAATGGGAATGTTGAGTTTGGAGAAGAGGAGGCTGAGGGGAGACCTCGTTGCTCTCTACAGGTCCCTGAAAGGAGGCTGTGGGGAGGTGGGTGTTGGGCTCTTCTCTCAAGTGAATGATGAGAGGACCAGAGGACCAGGAGAGGTTTAGACCAGATGCACCAGGAGAGGTTTAGACCAGATCTGAGGAAGAATAACTTAATTGAGAGGGTAGTTAGACATTGAATGGGCTGCCCAGGGAGGTGGTGGAGTCACCATCCCTGGAGGTATTTAAAAACCATGCAGCTGAGGCACTTCAGGATGTGCTCTGGTGGGTGATACAGATGTTGATCCATGTATTTTATCCAGGTGTGAGGGGATTTTGTCAGTTGGATGTGATGATCTCAGAGCTCTTTTCCACCTGTGGCTATTCTGGGTGATTTTTAAGGCCATTGGAGGCAGAGCCATGTTTGGTCACTCAGCTTTTGACTGCTGTGACCCATCCTTCTTCCATTTTATTCAGTGTGATCACTGTTATTTGGCTTCCCAAACCCAGCTGCTGCCCTTTTAGCTCATCTTCTCTCTGTCCTCCTCATTTTCCTCCATTTCCCCTGTCCTCATCCAGGGAAGGAAGTGGTGTAAGGGACTGGGATGTCTCCAGGGGCTTTGGGTGTTGGGGTTCCTCTGCCACCTCCAGTGAGCAGAAGTCTCCCCATGAAAGCAATTCTTGGCCAAAGGATTCTGAGCATTTCTTTGCATCTCTGTGTGTTCCAAAGTCCTTCACCCTACAGTAATCCTCTCCAAGGGATTCTGGAAGTCAGGAAATCAGTGGAGAGCAGTGTTACCTCCAGGGATCTGCTCTGAGCCTCTCCAGATGGGTTCTGTCAGCAGCCAGGTGATGTCCTAGAGTCATGGAATGGTTTGGATTGGAAGGGATCTTATGGATCATCTCCTTCCAACCATCTGCCATGGAAAGGGACACCTTCCATTGGACCAGGTTGCTCCAAGCTCCATTCAACCTCATCTTGAATGCCTGAGCCAGGGTCTCCCCACCCTCACAGTGAAGAATTTATTCCTAAGGTCTAACTTCAATCTCCCTCTTTCAGTTTAAAACTGTTCCCATTCATCCTGTCACTTCATCCCTGTGACAAAAGTCCCTTCCCAAATTTCCTGAAGCCCCTTTTAAGGGACTGGAAAGTCTCCCCAGAGCTTCTCCAGGCTGAACAACCCCAACTCTCTCAACCTCTCTCCACAGGAGAGGTGCTCCAGCCCTTTGCTCCTTTGAGGAAGGGCATCCTGGTTGGAAGGGCATTCCTGGTTGGAATCTGTGGCTTCCCCATCCCTGGCAGTGTCTCAGCCCAGGTTGGATGGGGCTTGGAGCAACCTGGGCTGGTGGGAGGTGTCCCTGCCCATGGCAGGAGGGTTGGAACTGGATTATCTTTAAGTTCCCTTCCAACCCAAACCATTCCAGCATTCTGTGATTCACCATTTTCAGGAAAGCTGGGAGAGCAAGGTAAGGAAGTGGACACGTGGATTTGGGTCATTGGTGGCTTTCCCTGGGGAAAGGAGGAGGGTTTGGTACCTCCAGCATCCCAGAGCATCACCACACCTGGCTGATTTTCCTGCTGCTGCAGGATCTCTTTGCTTTGGGAAGTGGGGGAGTGGCAGCTGCATTCTGAGAGCTGAGGAAGAGAGAATGGTGGTTGGAGTTTGTTTTTTTTTTTTTTTTGCTGAATCTTTACTTCCAGGCCTGGAACAAATCCCACAGCAAGGATGTTTGTGGGATTCATCTTCCTGTTAGAAAGTGTTTGCTTTCTGAGTACCCTTCAGCAGAGATTTTTCAGCTTTTTTTTTTTTTTTTTTATCTGTTTTGGGGTCTGACTGCATGCTTTTTAAATCTCTGCTGGCATCAGAGCCTGGACCAGGAATTAACAGCATCCTGGTGGCATCCTCTGCAGGTTCACTGGTAGTCCTTAGCCCTTTATTTTCCTTCCTAATGACTCTCTTTGAACAAACAATTCATATTTATCAGATTTATCAGAGGATTTTGCCCTCTTTGGTTTTTTTTTTCCTTAGTGGACTCACCCTGACTGAATTAGAAGGGCCCCTTAGGGTGACCCTTCTGTATTTCTTCACATCCCTGAGGTTTCCAATCCCAGCACCATATCAAAGGTACAACCCCTGCTTCACAATTTGCATTCATTCCTGCTCTCATCTCACTTCCCAAATGCTGGAAGATCAGTGGAGCTCTCACTCACCACTTTTCCAGGGATTTAACAGCAGCAGCAGCAGCTCAGGATGCCCTGGTGGAGGTTGAGGTGTGTGGTGGCCATTTATGGAGGAGAAGAAACTTGGAAGTCAGTCAGGTCATGTCATGGCCCCCAGCACTGATTACTTCCATTTATTTATTTTTTTTTTTCCTAAGTGGGAAGTGATGGTTCCCCTGTGCTTGGCACTGGTGAGGCTGCACCTCAAATGCTCTGTGAAGTTTTGGGTCTTTCACAACAAGGAGGACATTGAGGTGCTGGAGTGTGTCCAGAAAAGGGCAGTGGAGATTATGAAGGGTCTTGAGCCCAAGTTGTATGAGGAGCAGCTGAAGGAATTGGTGATGTTTAGCCTGGAAAAAAGAAATCTGAAGGAAGATCTTCTCCACAGCTCCCTGAGAGGAGGTTGGAGCTGGGGTCAGGGTTGTTTCCCTACTTCTCAAGTTCTATCAAGTGTTAGAACTTGATACAACAAGAGGACCCAGCCTCATGTTGCTCCAGGGGAGGATTAGATTGGATATTGGGAACAATTTCTTCCTGGAAAAGTTTGTCAGGCCCTGGCAGGGCAGTGGTGGAGTCCCCATCCCTGGTGGGATTTAGAAGGTGTGGAAATATGGTGCTGAGGACCACGGTGGCCTTGGCAGTGCTGGGGCAATGTTTGGACTTGATGATCTTCAAGATCATTTCCAACCAACACAATTTGGTGATTGGAATTCCCATGAGAAGCTTCCTGTGTCCCTCATCCTTTTCTGAACGCATCAAGAATCCCTGGAATTTGGGTCATCTGCCTTTACCCTTATTTAACTTCCATTTTCCCAGCTGTAGGTGCATGGGAATGAGTCTACTATTGGTGTAGCTTCCTGAATCCATCCTCAGCAGCACCATCTTTCTCTTCCCACATGGACTTGCTTCCTTCCTCAAGGGAATCCATGAGGACACAGTCATCCAGAAATTAGAAGGCTCAGAGAGCAGAGTTCCCTTCTGCCAGCCCTGTGTGATTGTAGGAACCAGACTCTGGGACCTGGTTTGGTGGACAAGTAGACAAAATTATCTAATATCTGCCTCCCCCCTGTTCATTGTTTTGTTGTAAGTGGAGAATTTGGATTTAGTGGGAGTTTTATAGGGTTAAAGACTTGAAGTAAACAACAGGAGGTTATAGAATCATAGACTGGCTGAGGTTGGAAGGGACCTTAGAGATCATCAACTCCAAGCTCCCTGCCATGGGTAAAGATGCCTCTCATCAGGATAAGGTTGCTCAAAGCCTCATCCAACATGGTCTTGAACCCTTTTAAGGAGGGGGAAATCCATAACTTCTTTGGGAAATCTGTTCTAGAGCCTCACCACCCCCGTACTAAAGAACTTCTTCTGAAGATCCAAACTAAACCTCTTCTCCTTCAGTTTAAAACCATTGCCCCTTTTCCTATTGCTGGCTTTGGGTTGGAGAAGACCTTAAAGCTCATCCAGTTCCAACCCCCCTGCATGGGCAGGGACACCTCCCACCAGCCCAGGTTGCTCCAAACCCCATCCAACCTGGGCTGAGACACTTCCAGGGATGGGACAGCCACAGCTTCCTTGGGCAACCTCTTCCAGGGTCTCATCACCCTGAAAATAAAGAATTTCTTCCTCTAATCTAACTTAAATCTCCCCTCTCCAACTTTTAACCCATTTCCCTTGTCCTCCCCCTGCCCCCCCATGTCCAAAGCCCTCCCCCAGCTTTCTTGTAGCCCCTTCAGATATTGGGAGGTTGCTCTAAGGTCACCTTGGAGCCTCCTCTTCTCCAGGCTGAGCAACCCCAATCCCTCAGCCTGGCTTCCCAGGGAGCTGCTCCAACCCTCTGAGCATTTCAGTGGCTCCTCTGGACATGTCCCAGGAGCTCTGTGTCCTTCTGATGCTGGGGACTCCAGAACTGGACCCAGAACTCCAGGTGGGGTCTCAGAAGAGCAGAGCAGAGGAGGAGAATCCCCTCCCTCCCCATGGGCAGGGACACCTCCCACCAGCCCAGGTTGCTCCAAGCCCCATCCAACCTGGGCTGAGACACTGCCAGGGATGGGGCAGCCACAACTTCCTTGGGCAACCTCTTCCAGGGTCTCACCAGCCTCAAAGAAAATGTTTTTTTTTCCTAATGTCCAACCTCAATCTCCCCTTTCTCTCCAAGTTTTACCCCATTTCCCTTGTCCTCTCCCTTCCCCCCCGTGTCCAAAGCCCTCCTCCATCTTCCTTGTAGCCCCTTCAGATATTGGGAAGTTGCTTTAAGGTCACCTTGGAGCCTCCTCTTCTCCAGGCTGAACAACCCCAATCCCTCAGCCTGGCTTTCCAGGGAGCTGCTCCAACCCTCTGAGCATTTCAGTGGCTCCTCTGGACATGTCCCAGGAGCTCTGTGTCCTCCTTATTTTGGGGACTCCAGAACTGGACCCAAGACTCCACGTGAGGTCTAACAAGAGCAGAGCAGAGTATGGTATTAGAAGTGTTGAGAAATAAGGATCCTCATCACCATTAAAAGGTTGCATTCACTCTCATAAAAGTCAGCAAGCTGCTGGGTCCCAGATCCCACCCTCTGCGAGCTCCGTTCTGGCAGCGAATTTCCCATCCCAAGGTCAGCGTTGGAGTTTGCACTGTGATTTTTTTTTCCTGCACCATGGTGGTTTTTTTTTCTTTTTTTTTTTTTTTTTTTTTTTTTTTTTGTCTTTCCTGTGGACACAGTCAGTGCAACAAGGGCCTGCCCAGGGGATGTGTGGCTCCAAATAAAGCAGCAACCTCAGCAGCCCGTGGCCCGTCGGCGCTGGGCGCGGGCTGCGAGATAAATGATGCTCATATCCCCTTCGAATATGATGCAAGAAGCAGTTTTGGTTGGGGTTGTTTGGTTTTTTTTTTTTGTTTAGTTTGTCTTCCATTGCGGTAGTAAAGTTTTTAATTAGGAAAGCTAATGAGATCGATTAGTCATTAGAACTGACCTCTGGATCTCTGCGAGGAGCGTGCATGTGTGCGCTGGGCTGATAACGGGGGACGCTGGGGTATTGTTTGTAATAAAAGCCTAAAGTGTTTGATTTGAGTGAAATGTGCCACGGGGAATACATCATGCGGAGAAAAAAAATTACAACCCTGGGAGCCTGTAATGAAGGGAATTAAACCAACATCCTATCTAAATAACATGATTATCTACACAAAACCCCTCAGCTAGCAAGTAATAATAGAAAACTGAGCTCTTCCGAGAGTCTCTTTCAGGAGGTGCTTAATGCTGGAGCCCTGAGCACAGGCACTTTCAGAAGAGCAGCTCTGGCATGAATACACCATCCAATTACCACTGGGGAATAGAGTTTACCAGGTGCCAGCCTGTCTGTGCAAGGAGGAGGAGGAGGAGGGGGGGAGGATGCCTGCAAACTGCAACAATTTGGGACCTCTATTTCTTGGGTGAGCCTGAGGCAGGGGACGATGTCACTCGAGGCTAGGATGAGGTTTTGGGTTCATTGGGGGCAGCCAGAGCTTGTGGAAGGGTAAAAAAAAAAAAAATAATGAAAAGAAATGGTTAATAATGCATTCGAGAAATTCCCAGTTTAATAATTTTGTGAGGTTGGAGTGGTGGAGGGAATGGGTCGACTCTTGGTGTTGCTGTTCTGGGAATGATGTGGGATTGTGGCTCTTTTTCCTTCCCCTGTGCAAAAATGATGCTTTGGGTATGTGGTTGATGTCAGAAGCTGGACACATCCATGTGTCCTGGGTGACAAGGGCTCCTTGTGTCAAAGAACAGTTGATTGGTTTGGATTAGAAGACAACTTAAAGATCACCTCACCCCAACTGCTCTGCCATTTGTAGGGACAATTCCCACCAGCCCAGGTTGCTCCAAGCCCCATCCAACCTGACCTTGGACACTTCCAGGGATGGAACAACCACAGCTTCTCTGGGCACCCTGGGCCAGGGTATCAGCATCCTCACAACAAAGAATTTCTTCCTAAAATCACATCTCAATCTTCCCTTTTCCAGCTTCAAACCATTCCCCCTCATCTTATTCCTAGGAGCTGGCTGCCCAGTTCACCAGCCCTCACCATAACTGGGATTTCACTGTCCCCTTGTCCTGTTGCTACAACCCCTGCTAAAAACTCAGTTCCCATCCTTTTTCTAAACCTCCTTAAGTACAGAAAAACTTCAATAGGGTCTTCCTGGAGCTTTTTCTTCTCCAGGGTGAACAACCCCAACTCTCTCAGCCTGGCTCCAGAGCAGAGCTGCTCCAACCCTCAAACCATTTCCATGGCCTCCTCTGGATTTTCTCTGTGTCCTTCTTATTATGGGGACTTCAGAACTGGACCCAGCACTGCAGAGGATTTTCTCCAGAGTGGATTTGAGGGGGCAGAATCCCCTTTCTCAGCCTCTGGTCACATTGCTGGTGATTCAGCCCAGGACATGCTTGGTTTCTGAGCTGCAAACCACATTGCCAGCTCATGTCCCATATGTCACCCACCAGTATCCCAAAATTCTTCCCTCCCAGGCTCCCATCAATCCATCCATCCATCCATCCATCCATCCATCCATCCATCCATCCATCCATGAGTGGGTTTTGATACCAATTTTTGCCCCAACCCAGGTGCAGGACCTTTCCCTTTGTCTCTTAAACTTCCCGAGCTTCACATTAGCTCCCCAGACACCTGTTTTTTTTTTTCATTTCTTTTAATTTAATTTTTATTCCAAATCACCAGGAGCTCTTTAAGTGACTGGAATGAAGTTCCTGGCTTTTCAGTTTGTTCAGCTTTTACTTGTTGACTTCACAGACCTTGACTTGGAGCATCCTTTGTAAGCACTGCTGGGTTTATCGACGCTCGCTGGGTAACAGCAGCAATCTGGTCTGGAAAGCAGAAATCTGCTGCTGACTGTGACACTGGAGAAAAATATTTGCATGCATTTGGAGACATTAATTAAGCAGAAGGGGGAGGGGTGGAAAAGAGGCTTGAAATTACACTTTGGTGGGAGGATCTGGCTTCATGCACGATGCCAACAAGAGCTGGAGGTCCCCTACGCACGATGCCAAGTTAGAACTGGTTGGTTCTTTTGGTATTGATACCAAATACCTTCCAAATTTTGTTGCCACCATATAAAAGAGATTATTTTTGTGGTGCCATAAGGGTGCTGCAGGCTTTATAGGTGGGTTTGAAGGCTGTGAATCCCCCCATATGCTTGGGGGATCGTTTATCTTAGGGTAAAGCATCGAGGAGTGTTGGGATTGTCAAATTTATGATGAAAAATTCCAGTGATTTGGCTGTTGTGGCAGAGCTTGCTTGGCTCCTCACAGAGCTGTCATGGTTGGAAAAGACCTCAAGGATCACTGTGTCCAACTATCAATATCACACTCCCCCAGATTAAAAAAATAAAAATAATAATAACAAAAAAAATATGTAGCACCCACTAGAGCACGTCCTGAAGTGCCTCATCTCCATGGTTTTTCAACACCTCCAGGGATGGTGACTCCACCACCTTCTGGGCAGCCCATTCCATCACCTGAAAACTCTCTCAGGAAAGAAATTCTTCCTGATATTTAGTTTAAACCTCCCCTGGTGCAATTTCAGGCCATTTCCTCTGGTCCTATCATTATTTACTTGAGATGCCAGCACCCACCTCCCTACAACCTCCTTTCAGGGACTTGTAGGGAGCAAGAAGGTCTTTCCCCAGTTTTCCAAACTCAACATTCCCAATTTCTTCAGCCTCTCCTCACAGGATTTGTTCTCCAGACCCTTCCCCAACTTGGTTGCCCTTCTCTGAACTCACTCCAGCACCTCAATGTCCTCTCTCCATCCTATCAGGAACTATAACCCTCTGCTTGAGCTTGGGAGTGGGAATTCATGCTCTGGGCTCCCTGAACCCAACTCCAGACATCAACTTGGGAATGAACAAGGAGAAAAATATTCTCTGTATTAAACTGGAAAGCCACCAATCACCATTACCTCTCCTGCAGGGAAATGGGGAAGCTGCCTACTCCTATCCCTCCAAGATTGGCCTTAAAATGCATTTTCCTATTTTCCTTCTTCCCACACAGACCCAGCAGCCTGGGATTCCCATTTTTCTTGGGAGTCAGCTTTATTCTCCCTTCTCACCCAATGCCAAACACTGGGGGTGGGTACAACATTTTCAGGGGAAATAATGATTCTGCTTTTCCCCTCTCAACC
The DNA here is from genome assembly GCF_036169615.1 of Heliangelus exortis. Lineage (NCBI taxonomy): Eukaryota > Metazoa > Chordata > Aves > Apodiformes > Trochilidae > Heliangelus > Heliangelus exortis. The sequence continues at coordinate 150,295,058 of NC_092423.1, read as the reverse complement.
TTGCAATAATTTTAATTAGAGGATCTCCAAGAAAAAAAAAACACAAAAAACAACAAAACAGCTGGCCCTTTAAATCTGTTATAAAACCAGAAGACTTAGTCTCAGCATGTAGTGTCAGCTTTAATTATCTGGGCAGTTATAGCTGTATGTTATAAAAGTCGGGCAATTAGATGCATTCCTTAAAGCTGTGAAAAAAATGCCTCACTATCAAGTGAAAGAAAAACAGAGTCAAACATAGGGCTGTTAATTGCATGAAGCATTCAGCAGAATAAACCAGCGTGTAGATCATCCTGCAAAATATTATGAAAGCAGGAAGGATGGAATGAGGAAATCTGTTCCCACTGGAGATGTTGTGCATTGAGGTGTTGTCGGCGAAAATAAAATTCCCCTGGTGGAGTTTGGGTGTTGGGCTGGTGATGCCCAACACCTCCAGCCCCATCAGAGCTTTTCTGTTAACATCACAGAACATAGAATGGTTTGGGTCAACCCTAAATCTCCCCTCTTCAAGTTTGAAACCATTTCCCCTTGTCCTCTCACTACACCCCGGTGTCAAAAAAGGGAAGAAAAGGAAGATTTTCTACTTACATGTCCAAGCTATGGACTGGTTGCCTTCCAGCTCATTTCTAGGAAGACTTTGCTTTTATTCCCAACCATTCTCATCATTTCATAGAATCACAGAATCATCAAAGGGTTTGGGTTGGAAGGGACCTTAAAGCTCATCCAGTTCCAACCCCCTGCATGGGCAGGGACACCTCCCACCAGCCCAGGTTGCTCCAAGCCCCATCCAACCTGGGCTGAGACACTTCAAAGGATGGGGCAGCCACAGCTTCTCCAGGCAACCTCTTCCAGGGTCTCACCACCCTCAAATTAAAGAATTTTTTCCCCATGTCCAACCTAAATCTCCCCTCTCCAAGTTTTTAACCGATTTCCCTTGTCCTCTCCCTACCCCCCCATGTCCAAAGCCCTCCCCCAGCTTTCTTGGAGCCCCTTCAGATATTGGGAGGTTGCTCTAAGGTCACCTTGGAACCTCCTCTTCTCCAGGCTGAACAACCCCAATCCCTCAGCCTGGCTTCCCAGGGAGCTGCTTCAACCCTCTGAGCATTTCAGTGGCTCCTCTGGACATGTCCCAGGAGCTCTGTGTCCTTCTGATGTTGAGAACTCCAGGACTGGACACAACCATGATGGTCCCAAGTCTGACATACCCCCTGTGTTTTTTACCCCTTTTTCAGGTGATAAAGGGTTGGGTGTAGGACCTGTATTGGTGATATCCCTTCTGTCCCATATCCACTTGAATTTCAAGTCCTTTTTTCCATCTGCTCTCTTGTAGGAACCAACTTACACTTCACGAGGAGTCCCCCGGCCAACAAAGTGATAAAGACACGCTACAGGATAGTGAAGAAGAATGTGGCACCTCCAGCCTTATCCTCCTTCAGCAGCCCCATTCCCAGCTGGAAGACAAAACGCCCCATGACATCCAGGTAATTTTTCCATTCTTTGGATGCAATTGGTTGGGACATGGGAGCCAAGAGAGCTCCCACGTTGGCTCCGTGTTATTACCCTTGCGTCTTCCTCGCTTCATTTCTCTCTTTGTTTGGCTGCTTCTAAGCAGAGTTTATTGACTTAAAGTGTGAAATCATGTTAGTAATCATGTTAGCCCGAGTCAGGGGCTTCCTGCAGTCTGTGGCTTCTTATTTATTCTCTGTTTGAATTAATTGTTTCCATGAAGCAATTAAAAGAAATTGTTGGGAAGCTGCATGAACTCACCGAGATCTACACAAGTCCTAAGGAAACTCAGTGCTTGGGTTTGTGGTGGACGTGGCCTTTTAGTTAGGAATGGTCAAACCTCTTCATGAGATCTTCCCTCTGCTTTATAACATCATTGACCTGGGCAGACTGGAGAGTTGGGCTGATTCCAATGGGATGAGGTTCAACATTCCAAGTGCTGGGTCCTGCACTTTGGCCACAACAACCCCATGGGGAGCTCCAGGCTGGGCACAGAGTGGCTGAGAGCAGCCAGGCAGAAAGGGAGCTGGGAGTCTGGATTGCCAGGAAGCTGAACATGAGCCAGCAGTGTGCCCAGGTGGCCAAGAAGGCCAATGGCATCCTGGCCTGTTTCAGGAACAGCGTGGCCAGCAGGTCCAGGGAAGGGATTCTGCCCCTGTGCTCAGCCCTGGGGAGGCCACAGCTTGAGTCCTGTGTCCAGTTCTGGGCCCCTCAGCTCAGGAAGGAGATTGAGGTGCTGGAGCAGGTCCAGAGAAGAGCAAGGAGGCTGGGAAGGGATCCAGCACAAGTCCTGTGAGGAAGGGCTGAGGGAGCTGGGGGTGTTGAGGCTGGAGAAGAGGAGGCTCAGGGGAGACCTCATCACTCTCTCCAACTCCCTGAAAGGAGGTTGGAGCCAGAGGGGGTTGGGCTCTTTTCCCAGGCAACTCTCAGCAAGACAAGAGGGCACAAGAGGTCTCAAGTTGTGCCAGGGGAGGTTTAGGTTGGACATTAGAAAGAATTTCTTTCTGGAGAGGGTGATCAGCCATTGGAATGGGCTGCCCAGGGAAGGAGTGGATTCTCCATCCCTGGAGATATTTCAAAAGAGCCTGGATGTGGCACTCAGTGCCATGGGCTGGGAACTGCAGTGGGAGTGGATCAAGGGTTGGACTTGATGAGCTCTGAGGTCCCTTCCAACCCAAATGATTCTGTGATTCTATGATCATTGTGCACCTTGGTTTACTGTGGAGGAGCTGATTGAAAGCATGTTGGAGGCAGCTACCCCAAGCTGACAGCAGGAGGTGGGTGCAAGCACAAACTTGCTTCTTTTTGGGTTATCTGGATGGATGGAGCATCAGCCCAGCCCTGTAAGCACATCATCTGGCATGCCAGCACCTGTCTGTAGAAGGGTGTCACCAAAGGATGGTGTCATCCCCTTGGATCTGAGTGTAAATCAGCTGTGCTGACATCTGTACCCCAGCTGCATCAGCCTTGGGTGGTGGAGGTGTTACCAGGGAACATTTCAGTGGCCAAGAGAAAAGTCTGGAAGTTTTGTATAAGCAGAAAGGTCATTATAGTAATTGATGGTTTTAAAAAAAGGTGCTATTAGAATTGATGGTTTTGGTTATAAACGAGATTCTGGCTGTTCTTAGGTTGAAAATGATTTATCCTCCTACCAAAATGCTGGTTTATCACTGTCAAGGGCAATATTTTGGGCAAAGAGAGCACACTCTGCTCCACCATGGGTTTGTTCATTTTATTTGGAGAAAAGGAGGCTGAGGGGAGACCTTCTCACACTTCACAACTCCCTGAAAGGAGGTTGGAACAAGGTGGGGGTCACCCTCTTCTCCCAGGGAGCAAGCAGCAGGATGAGAGGAAACATCTTCAAGTTCCTCCAGTGGAGGTCTGAGTGGATATTAGGGATAATTTTGTCACTGAAAGGTTTGTCAGGCCCTGGCACAGTGGTGGAGTCCCCATCCCTGGAGGGATTTCAGAGCTGTGTAGTTGTGGTGCTGAGGGACCTGGTTTTGTGGTGGCCTTGGCAGTGCTGGGTTGGACTTGATGATCTTGGAAGGTCTTTTTCAACCTAAATAATTCTGTGGTGCTTTGATTCCATTATTCATTCCAGCACAGGAAACCCAAGGAGCTGGGGGATGCTGGGGGATACTGGGGGATGCTGTAGGATGTCCCCCAACATCAGTTCCTCCAAGAGAGCAGTGACAAAGGTTGCTCTAGGTGGTTTCTTCCAAAAATTGTTTCACTCAGCAGTTCCTCAGGGATTAAAGGTTTTTCTGGTGGGTGCTGTAGAGAGACTTAAGATTGTGGTGATGGTTTCCAGTCTAAGTTTGCCTGATTTATCCCTACACCAAGTGAATTTGGCTTTGAGTTTTACAGATGTTGGTATTTAAGGGAGGGTTGGTTTCAGAAGACTTCAAGGTGATGAGGCAAAGTACCAGGTAAGAAGAGACATTAAAAAAAAATTAAAAAATAAAAGGTGTTTATTGTCAAGCTATTTTTTAAAATATAAAATGAGGTCTATTATTTTATCATGTATTTTTCAAACTCTAAGTTGATAAACTCCTTCTCTGCAGCCTGAGTTTCAAAGTGTTTCTTCTCAGATGAAAACTGTGGGACCATTTTGGGTAACAGCTGATTTCCACCAAGTTTTTTCTATTGTCAACCTGATCTCCCTTTTCTTCTTCTAGTTTTGCCTTCATTACCTCCCTACCTGCACATCATTCCCTTTTATCCACCCATCTCTTGCTGTCTCCCAGAAGTGGCTGCTTTGCATCCTCTGGTGCAACTATTGCTCTGCTTGTTGGTGCCACCTCATTTGTACATCCTTGGGGCCAATTTCTTGCACAGAATCCTGGAATGGTTTGGGTTGGAAGGGACCTTAAAGCTCATCCAGTTCCAACCCCCTGCATGGGCAGGGACACCTCCCACCAGCCCAGGTTGCTCCAAGCCCCATCCAGCCTGGGCTGAGACACTGCCAGGGGATGGGGCAGCCACAACTTCCTTGAGCAACCTGTGCCAGGGTCTCCCCACCCTCAAATTAAAGAATTTCTTCCTCATTTCCAACCTCAATCTCCCTTCTTGAAGTTTTAACCCATTTCCCTTGTCCTCTCCCTACCCCCCCATGTCCAAAGCCCTCCCCCAGCTTTCTTGGAGCCCCTTCAGATATTGGGAGGTTGCTCTAAGGTCACCTGGGAGCCTCCTCTTCTCCAGGCTGAACAACCCCAATCCCTCAGCCTGGCTTCCCAGGGAGCTGCTCCAACCCTCTGAGCATTTCAGTGGCTCCTCTGGACATGTCCCAGGAGCTCTGTGTCCTTCTGATGCTGGGGACTCCAGAACTGGACCCAGAACTCCAGGTGGGGTCTCAGAAGAGCAAAGGGGGAGAATCCCCTCCCTCAACCCCTTCTCTGCTTCTTTTGATGCAGCCCAGGACCTGGTTGGTTTCTGAGCTGCAAGCCCAAACTGACAGCTCCACCACCACCACCAAGTCCTTCTCCTCAGGACTATCCACAATCCTTTCTCTTCCCAGCCTCTACTCATACATGGAATTTCCTTGACCCAGGGGCAGAACCTTGGACTCAGCCTTGTTGTACATCTTCCAGTTTGCATTTCCCTTGCCACAAACAAACCACAAACTCTTGTTTTTTCCTCCCCCATCCTTCATTTTCCTTGAAGCACCTACCTGCCAGGGAGACTTCTTGCTTGCTCATTGCTCTCATGGAAAGCCAAACCATGAAATAAGTAATTGCTGTTCCTTTTTTTTTTTTTTCCCTTTAGCCTCAAAAGCAGCTTTTAAAATAATATTAATTATTTTTTATTCAAAGTGTGGCTCTTGCATTGTGAATGTACAAAAGTGTGTTATGGTAAATTCTCAAATTGTCCTGCTTCTTAGAGGCTCATAATTTGCTGCTGGTAATTACTCTGCCTGGTATTTTGTGTGCAAATGAAGATTTGTTTCTCATGGCTTTTAATCTCTTTCCTCCTGCAGTGTTGGTGTAATGCTCAGTCTGGTTCTGGTCACTCCTGAAGCTACAGTTGCTGATGTGCAACTGAAAGTGCCCTAAATGAGAGCATTTACATCCCAGAAATGCATCTTGCCCTTTCCCATCCTCAGCTCAATCTGCTGCTTTTGTGGCCCTGACCTCATCATTTTGAGCAAATCTTCCTCCTTTTATTTAGGTGGAAAAAGCTGCTGCTTTCTCTTCCTCTTAGAATCCTGTTCAAGCAACATTTCTCCCTCCATCCCTGCCCTCACCTCAAATTGTAACCATTTTTGGGGAGGGAAAAAGATTGATTTTTGCCTCTGGTTTTTGTGATGGCAAAATAATCTGCCAGTGATTTGGGCTCAGCTGCTGCTTGAGTTTCTCTCTGCAATTATTGTCCCTTCAGCTACAACCCTGAAATAGAAAACATGGACTCATGGAATCATCAAGGTTGGAAAAGACCTCTAAGAGTCCAACCATCCACCCTACAACCCCTAAACCATCCACTGTACCTCTTCATCTACCCATCTTTTCAACACCTCCAAGGCTGATGCCCCCACCACTTGGGCAACCTCTTCCAATGCCTCTTTCTGTGAAGAAGTTTTCCCTAATATCTCACCTGAGCCTCCCCTGGTGGAGCTTTACCCCATTTCCTCTTGTCCTGATGAGCCAGGCAAGGCTCACCCTGCTCATCCCAGTTTGATTCTTGGGTGGAGAACTTGCATCTTGAACCTGCTCTCTGTTGCTGGATTTGGTTCTGCAATTGCTTTCCCAGCTGGTGAGGGACATGATGAACATGATGAAGTTCTTGCCACTTGTCCTGTGCCATGACACAGCCCCAAATTATGGCTCTGTTGATGTGTGAGCCCATCTCAAAACCTCTTTGGTTATTGGTGGTAAAAGAGGGGAGAGGGACTTCTTGAAGCCACATTAAATTTAATCTACTGCTCCTTGCAGATGCATTTGTTTGATCTGTAATAGAATTATGGGATCATGGAGCTGTTTAGGTTGGAAAAGACCTTTAAGGTCATCAAACTAAACCATGGCCCTCAGCACCACATGTAACGGGATGAGGTTCAACATTCCAAGTGCCAGGTCCTGCACTTTGGCCACAAGAACCCCATGGGGAGCTCCAGGCTGGGCACAGAGTGGCAGAAAGGGACCTGGGAGTCTGGATTGCCAGGAAGCTGAACATGAGCCAGCAGTGTGCCCAGGTGGCCAAGAAGGCCAATGGCATCCTGGGCTGGCTCAGGAACAGCGTGGCCAGCAGGTCCAGGGAAGGGATTCTGCCCCTGTGCTCAGCCCTGGTGAGGCCTCACCTCGAGTCCTGTGTCCAGTTCTGGGCCCCTCAGCTCAGGAAGGAGATTGAGGTCCTTGAACAGGTCCAAAGGAGGCAACTGGGCTGGTGAAGGGACTCGGGCACAGATCCTATGAGGAGAGGCTGAGGGAGCTGGGGGTGTTGAGGCTGGAGAAGAGGAGGCTCAGGGGAGACCTCATCACTCTCTCCAACTCCCTGAAAGGAGGTTGGAGCCAGGGGGGGTTGGGCTCTTTTCCCAGGCAACTCTCAGCAAGACAAGAGGGCACAAGAGGTCTCAAGTTGTGCCAGGGGAGGTTTAGGTTGGACATGAGAAAGAATTTCTTTCTGGAGAGGGTGCTCAGCCATTGGAATGGGCTGCCCAGGGAAGGGGTGGATTCTCCATCCCTGGAGATATTTCAAAAGAGCCTGGATGTGGCACTCAGTGCCATGGGCTGGGAACTGCAGCAGGAGTGGATCAAGGCTTGGACTTGATGAGCTCTGAGGTCCCTTCCAACCCAGCCAGTTCTATGATTCTATGATTCTATGATTCTATGATTCTGTGATCTACCCAGCTTTGAAATCTCTCCAGGGATGGGGCAGCCTGGGCCAGGGCCTGACAACCCTTTCCAGGAAGAAATTGTTTCCTCATGTCCAAACTAAAGCTCCCTTGACATAACTTGAGGCCATTTCCTCTCATCCTGCCACGTGTTCCTTGGAAGAAGTTGTTGATCCCCCTTTGCTCCAGCACCCTTTCAGGTTGTTGTAGAGTTTGAGGTTCCCCCTCAGCCTCTTTATCTCCAGACTAAACATTCCCTCAGCCACTATGTGTAAGATTTGTGTTCTAGACCCTTCCCCAGCTCTTGCCCTTCTCTAGAGATGCTCCAGCCCCTCAGTGTCCAAAATTGCCCAAAACTGCACCCAGGATTCAAGGTCCAATTGAATTATGCCCTTAATCCTGCTGCCCACTCTCTTACTGGTACAAACCAGGATGCTCTTGGCCATCATGGCCACCTGGGCACATTCTGCCTCCTATTCAGCTGGGTGTTGTCCAAGATCTCCAGGTATTTCTCTGCTGGACAATTTTCCAGCCACTTTTCCCCAACTTGAGTGATGAAGGAAACTGTAGATGCCCCATCACTGGAAATCTTAAAGCCAGGTTGGATGTAGCAACCTAATCCCTGCCCCTGGCTTTAAAATCCCCCTTTTAAGGTGACTTTAAAAGGACCCTTCCAAGTCAAACCATGCTCTGGTTTTATGAACTTCAACCTTAATTAATAAGAAACAACTTCTGCTCTGACTCTTGGGGTCAGGTTCATCCCCTCCCAGCTTGTTACTTTGGATCTGGATGGCTGATGGATTGAGGACCCCCCGTGAGCTCTGGGGAGGGCAGGAGCTTTGAGCATGGGCTTTTTTTGGGGCAGGTTTAGAACAAGAGTCACAGGTTGCTGGGGGATGGGTCTCGTGTGACTGAGCAGTGATTTTCTGGAGGAAGAAACTGATTTTTTTTTTTTTGCCACTGCCATTGGCTGAGAGCTCCCACTTGTAGAATAATTTTATCTTTATTAATCTCTGACTTCATTAAATGCTGTAGTTTAGATCTTACGGCTGTTTCAGGCAAATCTTGATAAAATGCTATCAGCAAATTAAAACAATTATGTTTTCAAGAAGCAATAAATCTCTTACTCAGTCTCCCCATTACCTTCGTGGTGTGTGATCCATCATCTGGGCTGTCTGGAGGAAGCACATGGCAAATGCTTTTCCTCTACTTTTTATGGTATTGTTTTTTTTTTTTTTTTTAATCCAGCATTTGGAGCATCTTCTTGGACCTTTAATAAGCCAGGAGCTGCTTTCTCACTCCTTTGCTTTGCTTTGTCCAAAAGAAGGGGCAGTTCTGGAGGCAGTGGGACCCACTGGGCATCCCTTCAGCCCTGGTTTTGTCACTTCTTCATTTTTATCTTTCAGAATGCACCACACTGACTGCTCAACTATTTATTTTTCCCATCCTTTTCACCCTGTGGGATTCAAAGGGTGCTGGTGCTGCTCCCACATGAGGTTCTAGCTGGTGCCAAGGGGAAATTCCTACTCTGAAATCCAGGTTTTGGAGAGGTCCAAAAGAGGTGTTCTGAGGTTTTGCCTGGCCAGTGATCTTTTTAAGATTAAATACTCTTCTGTCTTTAAGCAGGAGCTGCTTTATCACCCATCTTGTGATCTTGTTGCTGGTTTTATGAGATTCCCCCCTCTCTCTTTTTGGGTATTTGTGCTGAGGTTTGCAGCAAGAAACCTTGCTTAGGTATCTTGGACATTTCCTTTATTGCCAACAAATTCAAAACAGCAAATGGGTTGGGTTGGAAGGGACCTTAAAGATATTTGGTTCCACCCCCCCTGCCATGGCCAGGGACACCTCCCAGCATCCCAGGTTGCTCCAATCCCCATCCAACCTGACCTTCAGCAACTTGCCTGGGCAAACCCATGCCAATATCTCACCACCCTCCCAGCAAGGAATTTCATCCCAATATCCCATCTCAATCCTTCCTCTTTCAGCTGGAAACTCTTCCCCCTCATCCCATCACTCCATGCCCTTGTCAGAAGTCCCTCCTCAGCTTTCCTCAGGTCCTGATTCCCCCAAATGGGCTGAGATTTAGAGGGAAATGAATGGCAGGAAGAGTCTCTGCAGGTCTGGAGGTACCTGGTGCTAATCCTTCAGTGATGAGTTGTGTTCTCCCCTTCTTGCTGGGTTGCATTAAACTTCACCCTGCTGCTGACTTTTCTTAGGGGCGATAGATGGGAGTATATTTTAAATTAATTTTACTACACTTTTTGTAATATTTTTGTTTTAAATAGATTTATAAGCGACTCGGGAGCTATTTCTCCCAATTTATGAAGATAATTTTCACTCTCTTGATAAGGTTAAATTTACACCTGCTATTTCCATATTAATTCACATTGCTAAGTGGATCTAATTTTCTTCCCTTCTTCTATCTAGTGAGTGTGGCCTTTCCTAATGCAATTTCCCCCTCACTAAATCACTGTGATCGGGAGTCATGATCGAGTTAAATTAACTTAAATTAATTTACTTAATAAGAGCTCCAGATCATTGTGAATGAGGTTAAGATTTATTGATTCTCCTTTTCACTCCTCCCCCTTATCTCTCGCTGCTTTGCAGGAGCAGCCTCAGAAGGGCTGGGATTTGCTTGCCTTAAATTTCATTTGCTCCTCTTGACATTGTGGTTGGTCATGGCTTAGGAATCAGGGAATGGGAAGTGGGATGCCAGCACCACCAGGAAAAGGCTGGGAAGGTTGCCATGGGAGGACAAAGTAGGGATGAGGTGCTCTGAGTGATGCTGCTCCTGCTTCCAGCTTGGTTGGGTGCTTCCAGCTTCTACTCTTGGTTGTTGCTGTGTAAAGCAGGATGTCCAGGTTTCATAGACCTTCCCCAGAGGCAGAAGAAGGATTTCAGGGGTTGAAGGTGCTGTAGGATTGTGGCAACTCCTAGAAAGGTAGGTGGGATGTCTGCTGTTGTGACTGGGATCCACCTCCCTGATGCTCCTGGGTTGGAGGGAGCAGATGAGGGTAATGGCAGGAGTTTGCTCCTGGCCACTGCAGATGTCCCAACTTGCAGGAGCCACGTTCTCCACCAAAGGGAAAATCTTCTTTTCAAGCAGAGCAGGGCAAACAGGACAAACCCAGGTGATTTTGAGGACCCATCCAAAGCAGTGGTGGGAAATGTCTGTGCCACTGTACAGGGGATGATGTTCCCGTGATGGGCTCAGCCAGGAGCTGTGCCAGGAGCAGCAGAGATCACTGACCAGAAGAAGGAGACCTTCAGGAGACCCCCAGCTCACCCTCTCTTGTAAAATCAGAGCCATTTTAAGACACATTTTTGGGAACAGAGAGAAACCTGTTGTGAGAGACCAGGCTGACGTTGTGTTGACAGAAGTTGAGAAGCTCTGACCCACTTTGAAGAGTTTTATTCTAAAACACTGATGCATGTGTTTAAAAGGAAACTCTGCAAATAATAGTCTGGTGCTGATGGAGAAGCTCAGATATTTCCTTCAGAAAACTTAGCAGTGCCTCTTGAGGGACAGACCTACCCCTCCAGCACTATAAATAAGTAAAGAACAAGATAATATAACATTTGTCAGAGAAATGCCTGCTCAGTAAAAAAACCTTGTCAGCAGAGGATAAGCTTGTGTGGTTTGGTTTTGTTTTCTTCTTTTCTTTCTGTTCTTTGGCCTGGAGCACATTGAATGGACTAAAATGAAAATGAAAACCTTCTGGGCATGATTTGGGTCCTCATCACCCGTTCCCAGGCGTGGCCTTGAGAGTTTTGCACTGAAAGGTAAAAAAATGAGTGATGGAGCTTGTGAAGTGAGCTGGTGTCCAACCACACTGGGCTCGTGTCCCAGGGCAGTGGGACAAATAAATGGCCAAGGGTCCAAAAGGAGGAGCCAATCACCATCTTGGCAGGAAATGCTGTGTTCTGGATGGCTTGGACAGACTGACCTCCTTGTCTCATCCCTTCCCTTTTTGGTTTCTGATTTATTTTTTTTTTTGGGTATGCATCATCAGACACTCAACCCAACTCATTCCTAGAGTCTTAGGATTGTTCAGACTGGAAGACACCTTGGAAGATCCTAGAATCATGGAATCTTGGAATCATCAAATGGTTTGGGTTGGAAGGGACCTTAAAGATCATCTCATTCCAACCCCTGCCAGGACAGGGGACACCTCCCACCAGCCCTGGTTGCTCAGAGCCCCTTCCAGCCTGGCCTTGAACACGTTGAGAGATTTGGCATCCACACCTTCTCTTCCCCTTTCCTCTACTCTGCCCTGCTGAGGCCACATCTGGAATTTTGTGTCCAGTTCTGGGCTCCTCTGTTCCAGAAAGACAGGGAACTGCTGGAGAGAGTCCAGAGCAGAGGCACCAAGGTGATGAAGGGAGTGGAACATCTGATGAGGAAAGGTGTGATCAGGAAAAGCGTGGCCAGCAGGTCCAGGGAAGGGATTCTGCCCCTGTGCTCAGCCCTGGGGAGGCCACAGCTTGAGTCTTGTGTCCAGTTCTGGGCCCCTCAGCTCAGGAAGGAGATTGAGGTGCTGGAGCAGGTCCAGAGAAGAGCAAGGAGGCTGTGAAGGGATCCAGCAGAATTCCTGTGAGGAAGGGCTGAGGGAGCTGGGGGTGTTGAGGCTGGAGAAGAGGAGGCTCAGGGGAGACCTCATCACTCTCTCCAACTCCCTGAAAGGAGGTTGGAGCCAGGGGGGGTTGGGCTCTTTTCCCAGGCAGCTCTCAGCAAGACAAGAGGGCACAAGAGGTCTCAAGTTGTGCCAGGGGAGGTTTAGGTTGGACATTAGAAAGAATTTCTTTCTGGAGAGGGTGATCAGGCATTGGAATGGGCTGCCCAGGGAAGGGGTGGATTCTCCATCCCTGGAGATATTTCAAAAGAGCCTGGATGTGGCACTCAGTGCCATGGGCTGGGAACTGCAGCGGGAGTGGATCAAGGGTTGGACTTGATGAGCTCTGAGGTCCCTTCCAACCCAGCCAATTCTAGGATTCTATGAAGGCTGAGGGAGGAGGAAAATGAGGGGTGAGCTCATTAATGGTTATAAATCTGTAAGGGGTGAGTGCCAGGAGGATGGAGCCAGGAGCTTCTCAGGGATGTCCCCTGATGGGACAAGGGACAATGGGTACAAACTGCAGCACAGGAGGCTCCACATAAATAAAAGGAAAAGATTTTTCACTGTGAGGGTGATGGAGCCCAGGCTGCCCAGGGAGGTTGTGGAGTCTCCATCCCTGGAGACATTCAAAGCCCACCTGGATGTGTCCCTGTGTCACCTGCTGGAGGTGACCCTGCTCTGGCAGGGGGTTGGACTCAATGATTTTTTGAGGTCTCTTCCAACCCCTAACACTCTGTAATTTCTTTGATTTCAAGAAGAAATCAGAGACAAATAAATGCTGATTTCTCCATGTTGCTAAGCAGATGCAGCTCTCCTGGACTTACTCAGGAGAAGTCATCAAGGAATTTTTTTTATTTTGAGAGCTAAGATGCTGTATCTGTGAGGTGATGAAGGCTCTGGAGATGTTCTCCAAGAGGAAGGGCATGTGAAATCATGGTTTATTCCTGATCCCAGGTGGCCAGAGTTTGGGGCTGAGAGCTGAGAGTGGGGTTGGGGTGTATTATGCACAGGTTGATGGAGCAAATCCCTGATTCTTGCTGCTGGGGCATCACCTTGAAAGCTGCAGAGAAGATGCAGATAACTGTTCAGGGAGGTTTCTACCATTCCTCTGACAGGGGAGTGCTCTAATCAGAGTTACCTTATCTCATGGATAGACAGGGATGGATATTTTCAAAGCTCTCAGCTAAAGTTGCCTTCTCAGTTAATTTTTTTTTTCCACCCATCATTTTTTTCCACCATTCTCCTTTGACTTTAGCAGGGAGGTGCCCAAGAGGTGGGACCCCAACCTCCTGCAGACCAGTTTGGAGCACAAACTGGGCTATTGCTCTGGCTGAGATGCTCTTTTTTAGGTTGAAGAGACCCTGCAAGGCCAAACCTGACATCTCTGATTTTTTTGAGGGGCTTCAAGCACAGCTTTATGAGTTCTCTACATCATTTGATGATGCCCTGATGGGATTTTGCCTCCTCTTCTCCTCACACCCATTCCCCCTTCATCTCCTTGGCCACTGGCAAAGGATCCTGAGCAGAGGTTGGGGCACCAGGAGTTAATTTTATTTTATCAAGATGATAAAACACCCCCCTTTTCCCCCCCCCCCCCCCAAAACCTCCCAGGCTTTTGATGCGTTAATCTGAAAAAGGAGTCGAAATGTGACTAATGGCCTTAAAGTTCCTGTCATTTTTTTTCTTCCCAAATTCATTTGACATGAAAGTGAGAAGTAAACAGAAAGCCTGTGTTTAAGCAGATAACTTGGAAAGCCTTTTCCATCACATTTAAAAACGGCCGTGTCATGGATTCTGCGAATTGGAGGGTCCTATTTTGTTTTATTTTATTTTGTCTGTGTGGTAAATTTTCTTTTAATAATCTCGACGTGGTTTGACGAGGTTTAGGGCTCGGATTTTTTTTTTTTTCTTTTTTTTTTTCTTTTTTTTTTTTTTTTTTTTTTGAAGGGATGTTAAACCATTCTCCAAAATGACATCTCATTAAAGTGAAATTCATCTGCCCGGGATTGGAGACATTACAGGCAGGAGGAAACTCTGGCTCCTATTTGAAAACATATATTTTATTTTCTTTTCTTTTTCTATAGGAAGGCGTTTTAATCTTTTTAATGAGGATGGTAGGAGATACACAACCCTCTATTGTTTCTGAGAAGCCCTGACATCTGGCCCAGCATAATCCAGTTTCTGTTAGGGACTGGTTTAGAGGCTTTAAAAAAAACAATGTCGCCTCTTTTGGACAAAGCTTGGGATTAATTTTTCATATGCTCAGTGCTCCCCCCCCCTTGCAGAAAGAGACACTTGGTAACACTCACTCTTCTCTTTTTTTCTCCCTTTTTTCCTCTTATTTCTCCCCTTCCCCCCTTTCTCCCTCTTTACCTTCTTTTCCCACATCTCCCATTTTCCCTTCTTTTCCTTTCTTTATCTTTTCCCTCTTATTTTCTGTTTTTTTTCCTTTTTCCTGTTTCTTCTTTTAGTCTTTTTTTCTCTTTCTTTTAATCTTTTTTGCCTTTTCCTTTTTTCCTTTCTTCCCCTTTTTTCCTTTCTCCTGTTTTTCTTTTTCCCCTTGTTACCTTTTTTTCCTTTTCCCTTTTTTCCTTTTTTCTTTTTGCCTTTTTTCTTTTTCCTTTCTTTTTTTTGCTTCCCTCCTTTATCCCCCTTTCCCCTTTTTTCTTTTCCTTTCCCCTCTTTTCCTTTTCTCCCATTTTTCCTTTTTTTTCCTTTTTCCCCCTCTTCTTCACCTCTTTCCCCCCATTTTTTTCCTTTCTCTTTTTTCTTTTCCCTCCTTTTTTTCCTTATTTTCCCCCTTGTTTCTTTTTCCTCTTTTTCTCTTTTTTCTTTTTCCCTTTTTCTCCTTTTTTTCCACTTTTTACTTTTTCCCCTCTTCCCCCTCTTTTCCCCTTTTTTCCTCTTTATCTTTATTCTTTCAATCCTTTATTCCTTCTTTTTTCCCCCTTTTTTTCCTGTCCCCCCCTTTTCTCTTTTTTCTCCTTTTTTCCTCTTCCCCCACTTTTTCCTCCCCTTCTTGTCCCCCTTTTTTATTTTTCTCTTTTTTTTTCCCTAACCCCCCTTTTCTCCTTTTTTCCCCTGTCTTTCATTTTTTTTTCTTTTTTCCTTCTCCCCTCCTTTCCTATCCCCTTTTTTCCCACTCTCTATCTTTCTTTCCTTTTCCCCTATTTCTTTTCCCCTATTTCTTTTTTCCCCCAAAATGAAGCTGACACCCAGGTGCTATCACCTGGAACTGCACCATCTCCAGCCCACTCCCTACCCAGTCACCTCTCCCAGTCCTCCCAGTCCTTTCCAGTCCTTTCCTCATGCCACGAGGTTGCATTTTAAGTTGCTTTTTGCATGAATTTTGGGCTTCTCATCCCTTCCTCGAAGGGTCAGCTGCAATAATCAAGCTCTGCTTTGGAGGAACTAATGAAAACAAAATAAAAACAAGACTCAAGAGGTTAACTACCAGCTTTAAATGCATATGAAAAGACTTCAGGATAATAGGATTTTCCTTTTTTTAATTTTGGTTAATGGAGTAGTCGAGTTTGGAATGGATTCTATTAGAAATGAAGCTGTCACATCCTAACCTGGGGAGGCAGTGATGGGTTATTTACTTCTTGTCTTGATCTTGGATCAGCTCTTCCCCAGAGCCTGGAGCATCCTTCTAAGGGAGTCCCCTCCCCCCCATTCCCTGAACCTGGATCTTTTCTTCCTGGGAGATTTTACAGCTTCATCACAGGCTGGAACTGTCTTGGTTCTGAGCAGAAAGAGGAGATGCTTGGCTAATTTGGCTGAAAAAAAATGGAAATTTGCTTTTCTCCCATTCTCAATTAGGAGGTAAAATCCCTTTCCTTACCTTGTTTTGGGGAAGTGCCTTTCCTTTTCTGTGGAAATATGGAAAATTCCCTTTTTTCCCCAGGGGTTTAAGGCACATGGGGAGAATCTGGCTGCTTCTTAGACCACTGAAACGTGGTTTTTCATCTTTAGCCCAGCAAATGTTTTCCTTTCTAGATTTAGGAGGGGAAATGCAGAAAACTGGATCAGGGAGATCATCAAAAGGAGCACAGGTTGAGGGAGGGGATTCTCCTCCTCTGCTCTGCTCTTCTGAGACCCCACCTGGAGTTCTGTGTCCAGTTCTGGAGTCCCCAGCATCAGAAGGACACAGAGCTCCTGGGACATGTCCAGAGGAGGCACTGAAATGCTCAGAGGGTTGGAGCAGCTCCCTGGGAAGCCAGGCTGAGGGATTGGGGTTGTTCAGCCTGGAGAAAAGGAGGCTCCAAGGTGACCTTAGAGCAACCTCCCAATATCTGAAGGGGCTCCAAGAAAGCTGGGGGAGGGCTTTGGACATGGGGGGGTAGGGAGAGGACAAGGGAAATGGGTTAAAACTTGGAGAGGGGAGATTTAGATTGGACATGAGGAAGAAATTCTTTAATTTGAGGCTGGTGAGACCCTGAAACAGGTTTCCCAAGGAGGTTGTGGCTGCCCCATCCCTGGAAATGTCTCAGCCCAGGTTGGATGGGGCTTGGAGCAACCTGGGCTGGTGGGAGGTGTCCCTGCCCATGCAGGGGGTTGGAACTGGATGAGCTTTAAGGTCCCTTCCAACCCAAACCCTTCTATGATTCTGTGATTCTATGAAATGCTGAGCGTGGTTGGGAATAAAAGCAAAGTCTTCCTAGAAATGAGCTGGAAGCCAACCAGTCCATAGCTTGGACATGTAAGTAGAAAATCTTCCTTCTCTTTTTTTTTTTCTTTTTTTTTTTAATTCCTGAAAGCAAATGTTTTAATGGTGCAAAATCACTGCAGAAGAGCACCACACAGCCCCATCCTCAGCAAGATTTTCCTTCTGGGTGAGTTCAACATTTCCAGGTTGGTCTTCTGAGCAGAACATCTCCAGTTTTTTTGGCTCCAGGTTGCTTCACAGAGCAGTCTTGGAGGCTAAAACTCAACCCCTTGCAGATAAAACCAGTCCTGAGGATGCTCTTTAGCTGCTGGTGGGCTCTGGGTCATTAGGGCCAGGGAGTAGCAAAGCAAAGGGTGTGAAGTTGGGGTTGTAGTGTGGGTGTTGGGTTTCAGCACCAGGTTGCCTTTACAAAAAAAGCTGCAGGGTTGAGGCTCCAGGAGCTGAGATGGGGATAAAATCCTCCCAGAGTCATGGCATGGGGAGACCCATCCCAAATCTGATGTCCCAGCCCCTCAGGATGGGTTCCAGAATCCTGAAGTTCATGGAATCATAAATTATTTGGGTTGGAATGGACCTTAAAGACCACCTAGATCAAAGCCCTCTGCCAGGGGTAGACACCTTCCCCTGCATCAGCTTTCTCCAAGCCCCATCCAACCTGGCCCTAAAGATTTCCAGGGATGGGGCAGCCAAAATGAGCTTTATATTTGCCCAGACCCCAAACTTTCCCATTTCCCACCTGAGTTCCTGCAGCAGATAATCCAACCCCTGCCTCACAAACTGCTGATCCACAGCTCCCAACTTTTAATCTGCATAAACCTCCTTGCTAAGGATGTTCTGCTTTTCTTTGATTGCTGCTGTGCTCTGAAAGGAAGGAGAGGAGGGGACAAAAGAAAAAGGGGAAAAAAAATCCCAGCTAATGAATAACCACTCATCAGCAAATCCTCCACTAACCCATTGTCTGGGTGCTTTCTGCCTGTTAGAAACACTAAGTAAAATATTTTAGCTTAATGTGCCGTGGGGTGGGAGCAGGCAGGCAGCAAGGATTTACTGATGAGCTGGTTGGGAAGCCACAAAACTCCTCAAAAGTTCTGTTATTCATTGCTCTGCTTGGAAAAAACCTTGAAGAGCATCAAGTCCAACCCAAGGTGGACAACTCCCCCACAAACCATGGTCCTCAGCACCACCTCTCCGTGGCAGTGGTTTTTCCATGGAGCAATTTTTTTTATTTTTTTTTTTTTTTGTAGTGTTTTTTCCAGGCAGGAATTGCTCCTGACCTGTAGGCTCTGTCCAAAATAACCTGATGAAACTTATCCTATGAGGAGAAGGTGAGGAAATTGGGAATGTTGAGGAGGCTGAGAGGAGAGACCTTCTTGCTCTTTACATGAAAGGAGGTTGTAGGGAGGTGGGTGCTGGCTTCTTCTTTCAAATAAATAATAACAGGACCAGAGGAAATGGCCTAAAGTTGCACCAGGGGAGGTTTTGACCAAATATCAGGAAGAATTTCTTTCCTGAGAGAGTTTTCAGGCTCTGGAATGGGCTTTCCAGGGTGGTGGTGGAGTCAGCATCCCTGGAGGGATTGAAAAACCATGGAGATGAGGCACTTCAGGGCATGCTCTGATGGGCATGGGAATACAGATATTGGTAAATCTATTTTATTTATTTTGTTAAAGGGGATGTTGATGGTTGGATGTGGTGATCTTTGAGGTCTCTGACAGTTCTGTCATTTTTTTTGTAAGAGCCAGTAGGTCAGGTTTGGTGGTTGCTCTTTTTCAGTCTGTGTTTGAAGGTCTTGCAATGCAGCGTGGAAGTGGAGGAAGAACTTTGCACTGAAATCATTACCCCTGACAAAAGCACAGGGAAAACTGGAGGGGAAAAATGCTAATTGTGGATTTTTAGAGTGGAAAAATGTTAATTATGGATGTTAGGATGCTATTTATGTGGACAGGTTCTGGGATCAACCCAGGGCAGATGCCACATGGAGGAAATAAGAGGGTTGATACCCTTCTGATCCAGGTTTGGGTTCATCTCTTCTTAAGGTCTTGCAGGGACTGATTGTGGTGATGCTGGGAATTGAAACAGCTCCCCAAAGCCCTTTAACTCCTCTAGATGCTGCTCACTATTTCCCAGGGAATCTATTTTTTTTCTGCCTGGGTGCTCCAGGATAAAACATCTCATGGGACCACAAGGTTTCAGGTAATTTTTGCCCATCTAAAAGCTCCAGCTGTAGCTTTAAATAAATAAATAAACATTATATGATAGTATTAACTCCTCCTAACCCAACTTTCCTCAATAATACACATTTTATGTGATAGTATTCACCCTTTGTAACCCAGCCTTAGCAGCATCTGGCCAGATGAAATCTGCTTGAGGATATGGTTTTCCAAATTGCACACATGCCTTATTTAAAGCTCATTTTGAAGTGGTTTTTAACCTCTGGAATTGGTTTTCCTAAGGCAAATAATCCTTCCTCACAGCATCCTATTTTGAGAATATTTTTTTCCAGCACTTGGTATTTACACAGTCACCAATTTTTTCACCTGACAGTGGCAGCTGTGGCAATGAGTGATGTCTTTAATTTCTAAATTTCTACCCTACTAAGAGATTAGCAACAGCAGAGCTTCTTTTTGGTTTGTTTTCCCCACCCCTTTTCCTCAAATGATTTTTGCTACCAAGGCTTGGAACTCCTCCAGCTTTTTAACAGATCCATCTGAGAAGTTTTCCTGTGCTCATTCCAGTGTGAAAGTTGGTATCTGAAAAGAAAACAAAACAGGGAAAAAATAAAAAAAAATAAAAAAAAAAAAGGAAGAAGTGTGGAGCTGAAGGGCAGGAATGTCCCAAATCATTTCTTAGCAGCTCCTGATGATGGGAAAATTGTGATAACTTTGTTTAAAGCTCTCTGTGAGCTGCTGCTCTGAGCTGAGCCCAACTGTTGCTGGCATCTGGGCTCCCCATGCCAGGCTGTGCCAGGGCAGGTCTCAGGGCTCAGGAAAAAATGAGGGGCAAAGAGGTCACTTGGCAAGGGTTTGAGCATCTTTTTCAACTGATTAATTCTTTCCAGGTTTGAGCAAACATTTCGGCTTCTTTCAGGCTGAAGGATGGATCCATCTGTTTCTTCCTGGTGTGGAAAAAAAAAAAAAATGGGAAAAAGTCCTGGATTAGTGAAAGGAGAGGGATACACACAGTGTGGGGATTCCTCCTGCTCTGAGCAAACCCTTTGCTGGCAGCAAAGCAAAGACTGAGTGAGTATCTCACTCTGCTGCTTTGTTAATCAGCCCTTCATTAAAAGCTTGGCTATTGCCATGCCACAGAATCACAGAAAGCTTGGAAAGGACCTCAAGGATCATCTGCTCCAACCCTCCTGATGTTATTGGTGATGTGAGATGTCTCAGCACCCCATCAGGATGAAACTTTAAAACTTCCCAAAGTGGGGGAATCCCCCCCTTCCCCTGGGAGACCATTCCAGTGTCTGATTGTCCTCAGAGTGAAAAATTTTCCTTTTGTCTTCAATCAGAATCTTCCAGGAGCAACTTGTGCCCATTTCCCCTTGTCTTGTCCATGAGATTCCTTGGAAAGAGGGAGTCTCCATCTTCTTTGTAGCCACCCTTTAATTACTGGAACATCATAAAAAGGTCTCCCCTAAGCCCCTTCTCTTCTCAAGGCTGAGCAAACCCAGTTTGTTTGAAACAGAAATTAATCACAGGCAACAGTTGATCCATATCCATATCCATATCCATATCCATATCCATATCCATATCCATGTACCCCTTGTTGAGGTATGACTGTCCTCAGAGTGAAAATTTTTTCTCTTGTGTCCAATCAGAATCTTCCAGGAGCAACTTGTGCCCATTTCCCCTTGTCTTGTCCATGGGATTCCTTGGAAAGAGGGAGTCTCCATCTTCTTTGTAGCCCCCTGAAGTACTGGAACATCATAAAAAGGTCTCCCCTAAGCCCCTTCTCTTCTCAAGGCTGAACAAACCCAGTTTGTTTGAAAAAGAAATTCATCACAGGCAACAGTTGATCCATATCCATATCCATATCCATATCCATATCCATATCCATGTACCCCTTGTTGGGGTATGACTGTCCTCAGAGTGAAAATTTTTTCTCTTGTGTCCAATCAGAATCTTCCAGGAGCAACTTGTGCCCATTTCCCCTTGTCTTGTCCATGAGATTCCTTGGAAAGAGGGAGTCTCCATCTTCTTTGTAGCCCCCCTTTAATTACTGGAACATCATAAAAAGGTCTTCCCTAAGCCCCTTCTCTTCTCAAGGCTGAGCACACCCAGTTTGTTTGAAAAAGAAATTCATCACAGGCAACAGTTGATCCATATCCATATCCATATCCATATCCATATCCATATCCATATCCATATCCATATCCATATCCATATCCATGTACCCCTTGTTGAGGTATGACTGTCCTCAGAGTGAAAATTTTTTCTCTTGTGTCCAATCAGAATCTTCCAGGAGCAACTTGTGCCCATTTCCCCTTGTCTTGTCCATGGGATTCCTTGGAAAGAGGGAGTCTCCATCCTCTTTGTACCCCCCCTTTAATTCCTGGAACATCCTAATAAGGTCTCCCCTAAGCCCCTTCTCTTCTCAAGGCTGAGCAAACCCAGTTTGTTTGAAAAAGAAATTAATCACAGGCAACAGTTGATCCATATCCATATCCATATCCATATCCATATCCATATCCATATCCATATCCATATCCATGTACCCCTTGTTGGAGTATGATTGTTCTCAGAGTGAAAATTTTTCCTCTTGTGTCCAATCAGAATCTTCCAGGAGCAACTTGTGCCCATTTCCCCTTGTCTTGTCCATGGGATTCCTTGGAAAGAGGGAGTCTCCATCTTCTTTGTACCCCCCCCCTTTAGGTACTGGAACATGGTGGGATTGAGTGCTCCCTCATCAGGTTTGCTCTGTGGTTGTGGTTGCCATGCTGGAAGGAGGGATCCTTGATGGATGTGTCCATGTCAACCTCATGAAGTTCAAAAAGACCAAGGGCAAAGTTCTCCACATTGAGTTGGAGCAACCCCAACCACAAGGCTGAGAGGAGAAGGGATTGAGAGGATCTCTGAGGTGATGAACTTTGGGGATATTGGGTGATGAGAAGCTCAACGTGAGCCAACAATATGTGCTACATCCCCAGCATGGTGACCAGCAGGGCAAGGCAGGGGATTCTCCCCATTCTTCCACTTCCATCAGCCCCCTCTGCAGTGCTGGGTCCAGTTCTGGGGTCCCAAATACAAGAAGGATGTGGAGGTGTTGGTGCAAGTCCAGAAAGGGCCACAAAGATGATCCAAGGGGTGTAGGAGCTCTGGTCTGGAGCCAGGCTGAGAGAATTGGGAGTGTTCTTCCTGGAGAAGGGGAGACCTTGGATCACCTTCCAGTGCCTGAAGGGGCTCCAGGAAAGCTGTAGAGGGACTTGGGACAAGGGCCTGGAGGGATGGGATGAGGGGGAAGGGTTTCAAGCAGAAAGAGAGGAGATGGGAGGGAGAAATTCTTTGGGGTGAGGGTGCTGAGCCCCTGGTTGCCCAGAGAAGCTGTGGCTGCCCCATCCCTGGAAAAGTTGAAGCCCAGGTTGGATGGGGCTTGGAGCAACCTGGGCTGGTGGGAGATGTCCCTGCCCATGCAGGGGGGTTGGAACTGGGTGATCTTTAAGGTCCCTTCCAACCCAAACCATTCCATGAAAATGGTTTCATAGAATCATAGAATCATAGAATTGGCTGGGTTGGAAGGGACCTCAGAGCTCATCAAGTCCAACCCTTGATCCACTCCCCCCGTGGTTCCCAGCCCATGGCACTGAGTGCCACATCCAGGCTCTTTGGAAATATCTCCAGGGATGGAGAATCCACCCCTTCCCTGGGCAGCCCATTCCAATGGCTGATCACCCTCTCCAGAAAGAAATTCTTCCTAATGTCCAACCTAAACCTCCCCTGGCACAACTTGAGACCTCTTGTGCCCTCTTGTCTTGCTGAGAGTTGCCTGGGAAAAGAGCCCAACCCCCCCCTGGCTCCAACCTCCTTTCAGGGAGTTGGAGAGAGTGATGAGGTCTCCCCTGAGCCTCCTCTTCTCCAGCCTCAACACCCCCAGCTCCCTCAGCCTCTCCTCATAGGATCAGATAGATACAGAAGTCAGGTTTGGGCAAGGTCAGAAGCAGGACTGACCCTTCATAAATATCCGAGAGCTTTTCCAGGCAGCAGCAGCCTTTTCAGGGGATGGAAAGTGCTTCCTGGGATGGAGAGGGAAGATGCTGTGGTCCCCGTGGCATCAGGCTTGCACATCTCTCCTGGGATAGGTCAGGGGTGTTTTGCCCTTGGCCTGAGATAATGAATGTTCTCAGTTGAGCTTAAATTATACTCACTATGGAGACAAACACCTAAATGATGTTATAATATGTACACCCAAAACCTCCTCAATCAGCTTTCTTAGTCCCTGGGCATTTATTTCCTTCTGCTGCCTTCAAGATATTCAGAATTAACTCGTTTAATACTGAATAATACCTCTCCTGCCACGTTTAATCTCTCCCCAGCAGAACAGCCCTGTTTCCTCTCTCTTTCCCCAAATTCTCTGATGGACGTTGCACCTGGATGAAGCCCTGATGTTTCCTCCAAATCTCCATTTATTTTTTTTTAAATTTTGGGGTGTGATGCTTTCACATTGGCTGATCTTTACTGATCAAGGTGTCAGAGGTGCTTTGGATATCTCTGAGCTCTTCAAGGAACTTCTAAATTAATTCCTTTTACCTTTCCTACCTGCTGGAACATCACGTTGGGAAAATAATTCGTGGATTTATCTCCTGCCTCTCTTACCTCTCTTGCTTCTAGAAGCCAGAAATGCTGCTCATGCTTTAGGATTTGCTGGGCAGGAGCCTCCTCCTGACTCTCCCCCGGGCCAGATCCTTTCACCCCTTTTTGTGACAGAGCTGGGTTTGAGTTCCAGGCCAGATTTATGCCCACCCTTGGCACGGGTGCCCCTTCCCTGAGGCTCCAGCTGAAGCTGACCATCTGCACCCAGCAGCTTCCAGGCTCCCTCTCCTTCCCCTCCCTCCATCCCCGGGTGCTGCTCGGGCACTGCAGCATCTGCAGCTCCTGCTTCTCACCAAGCTGACCTGGGAGGAGGATTTAGAGGAGGATATGGGGAGGTCTGAGAGGTCACAGCTGTTAAAGCTGGGAAAGTGGGAAAAAGAAGGGCAAGGGGGAGTGCCTGAACTTGGCACGAGCTCCACGGCCACCTGTCCGGGAGCATCAACTCTTTTCCGAGCTGAACTCTGGGTTTGTTGGCAAAATCATTTCCTTTCATTCCTCCTCCAAAAGAATTTGAAGTTTAAGAAGGGCTTCTCAGATTATTGCTGGTGAATTGAGAGCAGGCCTTCCTGCTGTCCTCTGGAAAAGCATGGAAATGGAGACAACGAGGGACAAATCTGTATGAAAACCCCGAAGTTGTTCCAGTTCAAGATATTTTATAGAGAAAAAGGTTTTACTGCTCCCTGAGGAGGAGCAGGGGGGGCAGAAGCAGCACCTCTGCTTGCTTTAAATTCCTTTTTAAAACCAAGAATGAAAGGAGGTGAAGGGGAAACATTATTTTTGGCACGGGAAGGGGATTTCTTTGTGGGAGTTGTGGTCATGAGTAGAGACACTGAGAACATTTTCCTGTCCCCTCCTAACAAAGTCTCAGTCTCTTCTGCACCTAAAATTTTCAGCCTGATACAGATCTTGACCCCACTGCAGTGGGAATCAGTTTAGGAGAGATGGGAAGATGCTGGGATGCTCCAGCATCGATATCCAAAGCAATAAGTGGAATTTTTTTCCCCCTCATCCATGTAAAATGATGGTGGGAGAGGGAGATGCTTTGATGAAGTGAGCTAAAAATTTTCCTTTCTATTTTTCAGTTTTTATCTGGTGAAAAGCTCCTTCTGATGTTTTTGTTCATAGTTTGTTCATGATCAAAGAATCATAGATTGGGTTGGGTTGGAAGAGACCTTCAAGGTCATCTCCTTCCAAGCCCCTACCAGGGCAGGGACACCTCCCACCAGCCCAGGTTGCTCCAAGCCCCATCCAACCTCTCCTGAGGCACTTCCAGGGATGGGGCAGCCACAACTTCCTTGGGCAACCTGTGCCACTGTTTTACCACCCTCAAATTAAACAATTTAATGTAATGATAGCAAGCCTGAATTTTCTGTTTAAGCTTGAAGAATGTTTGGAATTTAGGGGCTTAAAAAAAAAAGCCTTGAGGGGTAAAGAAAGAAATGTTTGAAAAAAAAATACGGAAAATTTTTTTTAAAAATGGGCATCCAGGTTTATTTCTAAGTCTTTAATTATCCCCACCTTGGACTTTTCAACAGGAGAAGGGAATCTTTTTGCATCAGGGTTATTTCTTTTCTGCAGGGAGCAGGGGACTTGCAGGGTTTTGGTGTTGGACGTGGTGGTGGGAAGCCAGGGCTCTAATCAGTCTTCTGCAAACACTTGGATGTTCATCAGGAGCTTGGAATCACCAAATCAGAGACAGGTTTGGGTTGGAAGGAACCTTGGAATGTCATATAGACAAACCCCCTGTGTCCCTTTCTCCTCAGCTCCCTCAGCCTGACTCCAGAGCAGAGATTTTCCAGCCCTAGGATCATCTTTGTGTCCTTCTCTGGACTCCCTCCAACAGCTCCATGTCCTTGTCTTGGGGACACCAGACCTGGACCCAGCACTGCAGGGAATTGTCACCATCATGGAGCAGAGGGGACAATCCCCTCCCTGTCCCTTCTGGTCACGTTGCAGGGGATGCAGCCCAGGATGTGGTTGTTTTCTGGGCTGCCAGCACACACTGTTGGTTCCTGTTGAGCTTCTCATCACCCAACACTCCCAAATTCTTCTCCCCCATCCATTTTCTCCTTGGAATTGTCCTGACCCAGGTACAGGATCTTGCACATGGCCTTTTGGAACTAAATCTGGCTTGTACAGCCCCACCTCTCAATGCTTTCCAGGTCCATCTGGTTTCTTCTTGTTATCACAGAGGTGATAATGTTTTATTCTCTATGGGTTTGTGTTTCACAGGGTCAGTGTTAGGCAGCACTTCCCTCACCCCTGGATCTGCTGCCTGCTCCTGGGACATCCCAGTGGGCACATCCCAGGGGTCTCCATTGCTCCCAGCCCTGCTCAGGTTGCACAAACCAAGTTACAAATGAGAGGAGGAGGGGATGAATTTACATGGAGCACATCCAGGGCTGTGGCATCACACTGCTAGGACAGGTTATCCAAAGGAACTGTGGCTGCCCCATCCCTGGAAGTGTTGAAGGTCAGGTTGGATGGGGCTTGGAGCAACCTGGGCTGGTGGGAGGTGTCCCTGGGCATGGGGAGGGAGGGGATTCTCCTCCTCTGCTCTTATGGGATCCCACCTGGAGTACTGGGTTCAGTTCTGGAGTCCCCAGCATCAGAAGGACACAGAGCTCCTGGGACATGTCCAGAGGAGCCACTGAACTGCTCAGAGGGTTGGAGCAGCTCCCTGGGAAGCCAGGCTGAGGGATTGGGGTTGTTCAGCCTGGAGAAGAGGAGGCTCCAAGGTGACCTTAGAGCAACCTCCCAATATCTGAAGGGGCTCCAAGAAAGCTGGGGGAGGGCTTTGGACATGGGGGGGTAGGGAGAGGACAAGGGAAATGGGTTAAAACTGAAGAAGGGGAGATTTAGGTTGGAGATTAAGAAGAAATTCTTTAATTTGAGGGTGGTGAGACACAACAAGAGGTTTCCCAAGGAAATTGTGGCTGCCCCATCCCTGGCAGTGTCTCAGCCCAGTTTGGATGGGGCTTGGAGCAACCTGGGCTGGTGGGAGGTGTCCCTGCCCATGGGGAGGGAGGGGATTCTGCCACTCTGCTCTGCTCTTGTGAGACCCCACCTGGAGTTCTGGGTCCAGTTCTGGAGTCCCCAGCATCAGAAGGACACAGAATTCCTGGGATATATCCATAGAATTCCTAGGACATGTCCAGAGGAGCCACTGAAATGCTCAGGGGGTTGGAGCAGCTCCCTGGGAAGCCAGGCTGAGGGATTGGGGTTGTTCAGCCTGGAGAAGAGGAGGCTCCAAGGTGACCTTAGAGCAACCTCCCAATATCTGAAGGGGCTCCAAGAAAGCTGGGGGAGGGCTTTGGACATGGGGGGGTAAGGAGAGGACAAGGGAAATGGGTTAAAACTTGGAGAGGGGAGATTGAGGTTGGACATGAGGAAGAAATTCTTTAATTTGAGGGTGGTGAGACCCTGGCACAGGTTGCCCAAGGAAGTTGTGGCTGCCCCATCCCTGGAAATGTTGAAGGTCAGGTAGGATGGGGCTTGGAGCAACCTGGGCTGGTGGGAGGTGTCCCTGCCCATGCAGGGGGTTGGAACAGGATGGGCTTTCAGATCCCTTCCAACCCAAACCATTCCATGATTTTATAAAACACTTCTGGCTGGGAGGGTTTCTCAACAGAGTCTTCCCCTGAAATTGAGGAGGAAACACTTCAGACAGCAGCAGCGGGGATCAAATCTTTGGGTAGCTGGGAGACTTTTTTGCCTGCATTTGTGAAACTCTCGGCTCCTGTTTTGCTTTTTCCTTTTTTTTTTTTCCTTTTTTTTTTTTTTTTTTTCCTGTTGGCAATGCTGAAGCAAGGTTTCCTCCGGCAGGTTTTTGAAAATTTTATTTTATGAGAACAGTCGGTTACGACTCCCCAAGTGCCGTAAAAGTTAATGTGATAGTTGCTCTGCGCCTCTGCTCATTTTTATAATTTTTTATTTTATGAAACAGGACAGGGAGCTTAGTGACTTATTACTATTCATTTCGTTTCAATGCAGTAAATATTGATTCAGTTGGGGGTTTTCAATTTAAACCACTCGGCGATTATATAAAATATTACTGGCCTCTGAAATTATGCTTACCGATCCCTTCGGCTGCTCATTAATGAAGGAGTGCAATTTTTAGATCCCTTTGCTTTCATCATTCTAATAAATGGGCTGAGCTCCCTTTTTGCACAGAAGGTGCTGTAGACTCAGCTAGCAGGGGCTTGACAGCCTCGGTGCAGCTCTTAATTTGGAGCCCGTTATCAAAGGATTTGGGGTTTTGTTTTATTTTATTTTATTTTATTTTATTTTATTTTATTTTATTTTATTTTATTTTATTTTATTTTATTTTATTTTATTTATTTTATTTATTTTATTTTATTTATTTTATTTATTTTATTTTATTTATTTTATTTTATTTTATTTTATTTTATTTTATTTTATTTTATTTTTAATTTTGAGCCGTGGAGGTCTCTACTTCTGATTTTGGGGAGTGAAGAGCTGGGACACACGGAGCTGGTTCATCCTTGCACTGTTTAAAGCTCCTGGGCTTTTCCCACTCTTTGGTCCTGTTTTGCTTGAACTCCAAGGATCTCTCGCCACGTGTCATGAGGAATGGGAATGATGCTGTGGGGAGAGGGGGAGCAGAGCCTGAGGGGTGTAATTAGCAGTGGTAGAAGGGGCTCATTAGCTATGGAGAAGGTGGTTGCTGGGTGTTCTCATGGCAAAGCTCTACATGTAACCGGTGCTGTCTACTCACAAAGTCTTGCTTCAACATTGCACAGAGATGTTGGATCAGATCCTTGTAGGGATGGGGCTGCATCCCAACCTTTCATGGGATGGGGCTAAATCAACCTTTGGAAAATTTCTAGAGGTGCAGCCAAGGGCTTGGTTGCAATCTGGTGGTGGTTGGGTTGTGGGTGTTGCCTGTCCATAGCTGAGCTCGTTTGATTCTGCAAAATCAAGGGTTTCCCTTCCCATTCTTGGACCTTTTCATCCCCACAACCTCTTGTTAAGTCCTCTGCAGTGTGAGTTCCTGGCTGTGCCCCTCCTGGCACCTCTTCACTTGAAGAACACGGGACTGGGATGTACATTTTGGAACAAGTTGCCCAGGGCAGTGGTGGAGTCACCATCCCTGGAGGGATCTCAAAGCTGTGCTGAAGGACATGGTTGAGTGGTGGCCTTGGCAGTCTTGGGCTAATGGTTGGACTTGAAGGTCTTGAAGCTTTTCTTCAACCTAAATGATTCTATGATTTTTGGACTTGATGATCTCTGAGGTCCCTTCCAACCCAGCCAGTTCTATGATGCTATGAAAAATCAGGGCAGGCTGCAGGAGGTCCTGATGGTATTTTAAAGGAAGTCAGAGAAAAACAGAGATCTAGGAGAGCATCTCCACATCCTGCAGTTGAGTGTTGTCAAATTTGGGGGTTAAGCAGCTGGACAGGAGATGAAGAGTGTTAATTCTTGGGTACTGGGTCCAGTTCTGGAGTCTCCAAAATAAAAAGGACACAGAGCTCCTGGGACATGTCCAGAGGAGCTGGACAAGAAACCAGCTGCTTGCTTTCAGGATGAAGAAGGATGCTTTTCAGGATGGGAAGAGGGGAAAGCTCAGCCTGGCCTGGAGCTCCCTGCTCCTTTTAAATGCAACAAGAGCACACGATGGGCAAGAGGAAGCTCAGAAATCATCTGGTTTAGCAGGAGCTGCATTAATTGGATCAATGCTAATATGTGATTTAAAAGACACTGTCAGTGGAGCTGAGTAGCTGGCTGAGAACCTTGGTGTAAGGGGTGAGTTATGATGTTGTATCTCTGGGGGGGAGAGACGTTCTTCAACTCGTGCTTTGCACAGCACTTAACCCCTGGTGGACTCCTCTGGAAATAAGTGCTGGTGTGGCCAAAAAGAAGTGGGGGAGACTAAAAATTGAAAAAGGAAGAGCTTAAAACTCCTCTGCACGCTGCCCTGAAGCCAACGTACGTAATTAAACACTGTTTTAAATACCACTTTTAGGCCAGTTTTAAGGGTGGTAGTAAAGCATCTTTACAGTCACAGAATCACAGAGATATTGAGGTTGGAAAAGACCCTTGAGATCATCGAGTCCAACCTCTCACCTAACACCACCTCATCAGCCAGACCATGGCACTGAGAGCCACATCCCCCTTTCCTTAAACACCTCCAGGGATGGGAACTCCACCACTTCCCTGGACACTCCATTCCAATGCCTGATCACCCCCTCCATGAGGAAGAGCTTCCTGATATCCAACCTAAACCTCCCCTGGAGCAGCTTCAGGTTGTGTCCTCTTGCCCTGTCACAAGTCAATAATCAATAGGGTTTTTTTAGACAGAATATTTCAAACTTGCCAGCCCCATCTCCATGAATATTTAACAGCAAATCTTAGCAATTTGTTGCAGAGTTATGAGACAGTTGTGGTGAAGGTGACCACGAGTGGATTTACCTTTGTGGGAGTGGATTTTTCTATTTTTATCTGCTAAAATCACAGAATCAGAGAATGGTTTAAGTTGGAAGGGACCTTAGAGATCATCTACTCCAACCTCCCTGCCATGGGCAGAGGAGCCTCTCACAGAATGTCAAGGATTGGAGGGGACCTCTGAAGATCATCGAGTCCAAGCTCCCTGCCAGAGTAGGACCAAAATTAGGGCAGATCACTCAGAAATACATCCAGATACATCTTGAAAGTCTCCAGAGAAGGACACTCCACAACCTCTCATCCAGACAAGGTTGCTCAAGGTCTTATCCAACCTGGCCTTGAACACTTTCAAGGAGGGGGCAGTCACAACTTCTCTGGGCAATCTGTTCCAGAGTCTCACCACCCTCGTGCTAAAGAACTTCTTCCTAAGATCCAGTCTAAACCTCTTCTCCTTCAGTTTAAATCCATTTCCCTTTGTCCTACTGCTGGACACTCCTATGGAAAGTCCCTCTGCAGCCTTCCTGTAGGTTCAGGGATTGGAAGGCAGCTCTAAGGTCCCCCCAGAGTTTTCTCTTCAGGCTGAACAATCCCAGCTCCTTCAGCCTCTCCTCATAGCAGAGATGCTCCAACCCTTGGATCATCTTTTTGTCCCTCTTCTGGACTCATTCCAACAGATCTGTGTCCTTCTTATGATGGGGCCACCAGAACTGGATGCAGTATTCAAGGTGGGGTCTCACAAGTGCAGAGTAGAAGGGGAGAATCAGCTCTTTTGACCTGCTGGCCATGTTTTTTTGATGCATAAATTCAAATAACTTACCCTTTTTTTTTTTTTTTTTTTTTTTTATGCAACCTCTTTGAGTAATCTACCCATCAGGTTAAGTCCTGTTGCTGAAGATGAATGTCTATTATTTTAATATTGAGATTGAAAAGGAGTGTCTGAAGTGCTGCTTGAAGCTTTCCTTGCTGATATTTGTGGACTGATCATGTGGCATCTTGGGGGTTTTGAAGCAACTTTTACCATGGGCAAAAGTTGGGTACCAGTTTCCCCAGATCACAGAATCCTTTGGGTTGGAAAGACCTTTGAGATCATCATGTCCACTGCCAAGTCCAACTAAACCACATCCTTCAGCACCAAATCTACACAGCTTTGAAATCCCTCCAGGTTTTAAATCCCTCCTTCTCAGCCTCTTTCCAGAGAAGTCCTCCAGCCCTCAGATCCTCTTCATGGCCTCCTCTAGACTTTCTCCAACAGCTTCATGTCTTTCTACTGTCTCACAAGAATGAAATAGAGGGGGAAAATCCCTTCCCTCAACCTCTGGTCGTGCTTTTTTGGATGCAGCCCAGGATATTCTTGGCTTTCTGGGCTGTTCCAGTGTCCATGAGACAACTATAAATTTGGCCAGCAGATCCAGGAAGGTTCTGCTTCTCCTCTACTCTGCCCTGGTGAGACTGGAAGACTGGATCCAGTTTTGGGCTCCCCAGTTCAGGAGAGACAGGGAACGACTGGAGAGAGTTCAGTGGAGAGCTCTGAGGATGATGAAGGGACCTCAACATCTCTCCTGTGAAGAAAGAGAGTTCTGGGGCTGTTCAGCCTGGAGAAAAGAAGGCTGAGAGGGGATCTTATTGATGTCTAGAAATATCTGAGGGGTGAGGTCAAGAGGATGAGGCCAATCTCTTTTCAGTGGTGCCAGTTCAAGCTAGAACGTAGGAAATCTCACCTCAACATGAGGAGAAACTTCTTGACTTTTAGGGTGGTGGAGTCCTGGCCCTGGCTGCCCAGAGAGATTGTGCAGTCTCCTTCTCTGGTGGCTTCCAAACCCCTCCTGAACCATCCCAACCTCCAGATGAGGTTCCTCTCCTTCTCTGGTGGCTTCCAACCCCCTCCTGAACGACCCCAACCTCCAGATGAGGTTCCTCTCCTTCTCTGGTGGCTTCCAACCCCCTCCTGAACGACCCCAACCTCCAGATGAGGTTCCTCTCCTTCTCTGGTGCCTTCCAAACCCCTCCTGAACCACCCCAACCTCCAGATGAGGTTCCTCTCATTCTCTGGTGCTTTCCAACCCCCTCCTGAACCACCCCAACCTCCAGATGAGGTTCCTCTCCTTCTCTGGTGGCTTCCAAACCCCTCCTGAACCCCCCCAACCTCCAGATGAGGTTCCTCTCCTTCTCTGGTGGCTTCCAAACCCCTCCTGAACCATCCCAACCTCCAGATGAGGTTCCTCTCCTTCTCTGGTGGCTTCCAACCCCCTCCTGAGCCATCCCAACCTCCAGATGAGGTTCCTCTCCTTCTCTGGTGCTTTCCAACCCCCTCCTGAACCATCCCAACCTCCAGATGAGGTTCCTCTCCTTCTCTGGTGGCTTCCAAACCCCTCTTGAACCACCCCAACCTCTGGATGAGGTTCCTCTCCTTCTCTGGTGCTTTCCAAACCACTCCTGAACCACACCAACCTCCAGATGAGGTTCCTCTCCTTCTCTGGTGGCTTCCAAACCCCTCCTGAACCACCCCAACCTCCAGATGAGGTTCCTCTCCTTCTCTGGTGCCTTCCAAATCCCACCTGGATGCATTCCTGTGTGTCCTGTCCTGCTGTGGCAGGAGTGTTGGACTTGATGATCTCTAGAGGTCCCTTCCAACCCTTCACATTCTATGATTGCCAAATATTTTGGTCTCTTCAATAAAGGACCAATCAGTTTATGTTGGTCTCTTGGGGTCTGTCTGGGATGCTGAGGAACCAGTTGGAACTTCCCAAACGGAGGGAGCCAGCAGGAGATTTTTCCTTTAACATCACAAAGCCAAGTGGTTGCTCTCATTTTGTGCCACCCAGGAACATGATCCTTTTTTTGGGATGTGGAGGTTTGCAAAGTCATTTCTCCTCGTTGATTGAATATTTATGATGGGAGCTCTGCATGGAGTGTCCCTCAGCTTGGATTTCAGCAGCTGGCAGGAATTACTCCAGCCCCCCCCATGGGTCACTTTTTGCCTGGCAAGGACACCTAACAACATCTTACCTGTTTCTGTTTGGCTTTTGATTTTTATTCTTGGATAGATCCAGCCTAAATGTGGGGGATCAGTGGAATTTTTATCCTGCTCTATATTCAGATGTTGACTTTCTCCTCTCCTCCCAGTATTAAACTTGTCTTGGCTCCTGCTCAATATCCAAGGACCATACAAACCTTTGCCACTTATCATGAGCTGTTATCACAGCAACTCTTCAAGATTATTAATAATAACTCCTCGTTTCGTGTATTGCTTTTCATTAGAGCTCTTGAGGCAAATAATAGACCCAGGGAAGTGCTGCTAATGGTTGGGAACCAGCAGAGCCATCATTGTCACTTTGGGAGAGCAGGAGAGGAGGTTTCCAGGCATTTCCCTGGCTCCTGGTGCTCACTGACCAAAGGGGAACCTTTTGGACTTGTGCTGGGTCCTCCTTGCACATCTGTGATGGTGTTTGTGCACTGATGGAGATGTTCTAGAATCTTCTGACATCCCACCTGGAGTGTTGTGTCCAGGTCTGGAGGCCCCAACATAAGAAGGATGCAGAGCTCATTGAGCATGGCCAGGGGAGAGCCACTAAAATCCCTAAATCTGATCACTCAAATGCTCAGAGGGTTGGAGCAGCTCCCTGGGAAGCCAGGCTGAGGGATTGGGGTTGTTCAGCCTGGAGAAGAGGAGGCTCCAAGGTGACCTTAGAGCAACCTCCCAATATCTGAAGGGGCTCCAAGAAAGCTGGGGGAGGGCTTTGGACATGGGGGGGTAGGGAGAGGACAAGGGAAATGGGTTAAAACTTGAAGAGGGGAGATTGAGGTTGGACATGAGGAAGAAATTCTTTAATTTGAGGGTGCTGAGACCCTGGCAGAGGTTGCCCAAGGAAGTTGTGGCTGCCCCATCCCTGGAAGTGTCTCAGCCCAGGCTGGATGGGGTTTGGAGCAACCTGGGCTGGTGGGAGGTGTCCCTGCCCATGCAGGGGGTTGGAACTGGGTGAGCTTTGAGGTCCCTTCCAACCCAAACCATTCTATAATTCTATGATTCCATGATTCTATGTATAATTCATATGCATATATAGATTATATGTACACACCTCTATATTATATATATCTATATCTATATCTACCTCTGTACCTAGATCTACCCATATATATATATATTTTGAAACAGGTATATGGATGGTATGCACACTACAGCCTACATACACTGTGTGTTTAAAAATCTATTTATTTAGTTATATAGAATATTATATCTCTGTATTCTCTATGTGTATATAGATTCTAGCTATATATAAATATACTGATACATTGCATATATAGATGTGGACATGAGGAAAAAAAACATTTCCTGTGAGGGTGGTGAGACCCTGGCACAGGTTGCCCAAGGAAGTTGTGGCTGCCCCATCCCTGGCAGTGTCTCAGCCCAGGTTGGATGGGGCTTGGAGCAACCTGGGCTGGTGGGAGGTGTCCCTGCTCATGGCAGGGGGGTGGAACTGGATGATCCCTTCCAGCCTGAACCATTCTATGATTCTATGGATCTGGGATTTGCAGTGGGTGTTTTGGTACCCTCCTTGCAGGGGGAGCTGTGTTTGGAGGACAAACAGGGTAATGTAAGGAGGTGACAATTGCTGTAGGCTGGTCAGTCCCACCAAGGTGCTAGGGAGCCCCAGGACCTCCCAAGGTTTTGGAGTCTGAGTCTTCCCCCTTAGAGAAATTACAACAACCATGTACGGGTTGTTGTACAACAACGGTCCTGGGTTACCAGCTCTGGGTGGCCATATTTCAACAGAAATGTTGGACCAGATGACTTCCAGAGGTTGTTTCCAACCTCGACTGTTCTGTGATCTCTCATCAAGACCAATGGGTGTTGATCTTGCTGATTTTTGAGGGTGCTGAGAACTTGGCCCTGGTTGCCCAAAGAAGTTAGGGCTGCCCCATCCCTGGAAATGTCTCAGGTTGGGTTGGATGGGGCTTGGAGCAACCTGGGCTGGTGGGAGGTGTCCCTGCCCATGCAGGGGGTTTGGAACTGGGTGAGCTTTAAGGTCCCTTCCAACCCAAACCTTTTGTTGATTCTATAATTGTGGCACATCCTATCTTGGGACACCAGGAAATTGAGTTTTCACATCAAAAAGTAACCTTGGGCAGGACTTAACCTACTGCATGCACCATATGACTTTGTCCCTAATAAACCCTGGAAGACCTGGAGCCCCTGGTGGCTCAGAGAGCTTCCATTCCCATCTTTCTTCTCCAAAACAGCCATTTCCAAACCCATCCTTCAATTCTCCATCCCCTGCTCCTCCCTGCTGCCCAATTCCCACTGCTGGGTGTTGATTATCTCAATCTTGAGTCCAGAAAGTGGCGAACACCCGAGTGATGCTGTTGAGAAACTCAACCTGTTTCTTATCTTCTAAAAGTTAGTGGTTGTCATGGTTAAACACTGCCCTGGTAATTAAACCAAATAATGCTCTGTATTAATCCCCCTTTTCTCCCTGATAAAGAAAGGAGAGAGAAGAAGGGAGAGAGACTGATGGGTTGGAAACTAAACTACACAGCTTTAATGAAACAGGAATGAGAAATAGGAAAAATGACTAAATCTCTACAAATATCCAGGGAAATTGCTCCCAGGTTCCTCCCCCCTTTCCCCCAATAACTCTCCCATCCCCACCCAGGCTGCAGGGCAGCCCTGGGAAAGTCCAGGCTGGACTCCTGGGCTCAGCAGCAGTGGGGAGCTGGAGGCAGGAACACACAGATTCAGGCTGGCATGGATCAGGAGCACAGGCAGAGGAAGGGATGGAATCCTCCCAGGATGCCCAAGCAAACAGGGAATGGGTGAAGGAAGGGAAGCAGGAAGGGCTCTGACCCTGGTGATCCCTCCAATTTATCCTGAGGATGAGGTGGATGGGATGGAATCCTCTGTTTGGTCAATTCTGGCCATTTCTCTTGTCTGTTCCTCCCCAAAGGAGGGCTGCAGCTGGGACCTCTTGCCTCCTTTTCTCCTTGCAGAGGGCCAAATGTTCCTCAGAGCTGAGCAGTGGCCTTGGTTCTGCACCCCATTCTCCAGCTGGAACTCTAAACATCGAGTGGGATCAGTCCCAGCAGCAGCCACTGCCTGAGAAACTTGCTGTTCATTTCAGCAAGTGCAGCTCCTTCCAAGAGACTCAGCTGAAAGCAAAAGTCCAAGACAGAAAATCCCCTTTATCCTGGCCCAAACCAGGACAGGTGGTGACTGCCCCTGTGCTCAGCCCTGGTGAGGCCACAGCTTGAGTCCTGTGTCCAGTTCTGGGCCCCTCAGCTCAGGAAGGAGATTGAGGTGCTGGAGCAGGTCCAGAGAAGAGCAAGGAGGCTGGGAAGGGATCCAGCACAAGTCCTGTGAGGAAGGGCTGAGGGAGCTGGGGGTGTTGAGGCTGGAGAAGAGGAGGCTCAGGGGAGACCTCATCACTCTCTCCAACTCCCTGAAAGGAGGTTGGAGCCAGGGGGGGTTGGGCTCTTTTCCCAGGCAACTCTCAGCAAGACAAGAGGGCACAAGAGGTCTCAAGTTGTGCCAGGGGAGGTTTAGGTTGGACATTAGAAAGAATTTCTTTCTGGAGAGGGTGATCAGCCATTGGAATGGGCTGCCCAGGGAAGGGGTGGATTCTCCATCCCTGGAGATATTTCAAAAGAGCCTGGATGTGGCACTCAGTGCCATGGGCTGGGAACTGCAGCGGGAGTGGATCTAGGGTTGGACTTGATGAGCTCTGAGGTCCCTTCCAACCCAGCCAATTCTATGATTCTGTGACTTTTTTTTCTTACTTTTTTTTCTCTTTTTTCTTCCCTCTTTGTTTCGGGGCTTGTTTTTCTTTTCTCTTTTCCCAACTCAGCAAGGTTCAGCCTTTTGGCCTTGCACACCCCGCCGCCGAAGTAACACCCGAGTTAATTTGTGGTTAGATATCTGTTAAGATTGCAGCCACTTCCCCAGTCAGCACTTAATTGGCAAGTTGCTTGATTTAACAGCGTGGGAGCCGGCACCGGAAAAATGGCTTCAATAAATCACTGCCTGACGCCAGAAAATAGATATAATCTCAACATTAACTACATTAATAGTAGCAGGAGCCGAATTAAGAAAGCCATAAAGTAGAGGCAGGAGAGGATAAATTATAACCATCTCGCTCTCTTCTTGTCCAGGCTCTGCTTTTCTACCTCCCCAGGACCTTCACCCACCTGCTGGCATGTGGCCGTGCTCCTGTTGGCTTTCACTGGGTACA
This sequence comes from Heliangelus exortis, assembly GCF_036169615.1. Lineage (NCBI taxonomy): Eukaryota > Metazoa > Chordata > Aves > Apodiformes > Trochilidae > Heliangelus > Heliangelus exortis. Next base: position 150,258,006 of record NC_092423.1, on the reverse strand, counting down.
AGTTGTGGTTTTCTCCTCTGGGGATGGGAGAAATTCCCAATTTCGTGTCTTTTAGGGCATCCCTGGACTTGGCCTGATGAGTTTTAGTGGCTTCATATTGATTTCAAAAGGATGCAGAATGGGAGGTGATGGCTCTGCTCTTGCTGTCACATTCGATTTCTTCCCACCTTGGCCCTGGCTGTGGCCATTTGGTGTTTTGTGGTCCTCTGACCACATATATTTTTAATTTGATTATATTGGGCTGGGAGAGGGGAGGCAAAACACTTTCTAATGGTCATAGAGTCACGGAATTGTTGTGGTTGGAAAAGACCTTTAAGATCATCAAGTCCAAGCATTAAGCCAGCACTGCCAAGGCCACCACTACCCCAGGTCCCTCAGCACCACATCTGTGAGGCTTTGAAATCCCTCCAGGGATGGGGACTCCACCACTGCCCTGGGCATCTTGAGTCAGGGCCTGACCACCCTTTCAGGGAAGAAATGAGGGATGAGGTTCAACAAGGCAAGATCCGGGTCCTGTACTTTGGCCACAACAACCCCATGGGGAGCTCCAGGCTGGGCACAGAGTGGCAGAAAGGGAGCTGGGAGTCTGGATTGACAGGAAGCTGAACATGAGCCAGCAGTGTGCCCAGGTGGCCAAGAAGGCCAATGGCATCCTGGCCTGGATCAGGAACAGCGTGGCCAGCAGGTCCAGGGAAGGGATTCTGCCCCTGTGCTCAGCCCTGGGGAGGCCACAGCTTGAGTCCTGTGTCCAGTTCTGGGCCCCTCAGCTCAGGAAGGAGATTGAGGTGCTGGAGCAGGTCCAGAGAAGAGCAAGGAGGCTGGGAAGGGATCCAGCACAAGTCCTGTGAGGAAGGGCTGAGGGAGCTGGGGGTGTTGAGGCTGGAGAAGAGGAGGCTCAGGGGAGACCTCATCACTCTCTCCAACTCCCTGAAAGGAGGTTGGAGCCAGGGGGGGGGTTGGGCTCTTTTCCCAGGCAACTCTCAGCAAGACAAGAGGGCACAAGAGGTCTCAAGTTGTGCCAGGGGAGGTTTAGGTTGGACATTAGAAAGAATCTCTTTAGGGAGAGGGTGATCAGACATTGGAATGGGCTGCCCAGGGAAGGGGTGGATTCTCCATCCCTGGAGATATTTCAAAAGAGCCTGGATGTGGCACTCAGTGCCATGGGCTGGGAACCACGGGGGGAGTGGATCAAGGGTTGGACTTGATGATCTCTGAGGTCCCTTCCAACCCAGCCAATTCTATGATTCTATGATTCTGTGAAATTGTTCTTAATATCCAACTTAAACCTCCCCTGGGTAACTTGAGGCCATTTCCTCTTGGCTTATCAGTTCTTCCTTGGAAGAAGAGACCAACCCCTCCTCTCTGCAACCTCCTTTCGGGGAGTTTTTGTGAGTGGGGTCTTTCTTCAGCCTCCTTTGCTCCAGTCTGACACCCCCCGTTCCCCTCAGACTCTCCTCATAAGGTTCAAAGAATCATTTAGTTTGGAAAAGACCCCTAAGATCATCAACTCCAACCTCCAACCCAACACCACCATGTCCTGAACTGCCATGTCCACACATTTTTTGAACACCTCCAGGGATGGTGACTCCACCACTGCCCTGGGCTGCCTGTTCCAATACCTGACCACTCTTTCCATAAAGAATTTTTTCCTAATGTCCAATCTAAACCTCCACTGGGGAACTTGAGCCTCTTTCCTCTTGTCCTATCATTGGTTACATGGGAAAAGAGATTGAATTGACCCCTCCTGCCTCCAACCTCTTTTCAGGGAATTCCCCTCAGCCTCCTTCTCTCCAGGCTGAACACCTCCAAGTCCCTCAGCTCCTTCTCATTAGATTTATGCTCCAGACCCTTCCCCAGCTCCTTTGCCCTTCTCTGGACACTTTCCAGCCCCATAATGTCCTTCTTGTAGTGAGGGACCCAAAACTGACCCCAGGATTCAAGGAGCAGCCTCATCAGTGTTGAGCACAGGGGGGACATCCCTGGTCCTGCTGGCCTGACTTTCCCAATGAAAGGAAATTTTCATTTGGGTTTTAGCTTCAGCCAACTGGACATAGAGAAGTGGCTGTCCCCCCAGGTCCTGAGGAACCCGTGGCAGATCCCTCAGCTCTTTGCTTTTGGGTGTCCCAGCTCTTGTTCCCATTTCTTGTTTCATTTCTCATCTCTGAAAAGGCAAGGACCATGAGGACTTCTTTTCCCTGCAGGAGGAGGTGGCCTTCACAACTTCTCCAGCTCTTCAGGGAAGGTGGTGAGACCCAGGGAAGGTGGCCCTCCAGTTTTTATATTCTCTAGGATGCAAAAAGACATTTCTACTCTTCCAGAGGTGTCTTTTTCCCTTTGTGCTGGGGTCAGCTCTTTATAACACTGGAAATCCATCTGTTCAGCTGGTTCTTTTCCCTTTCTTTCAGTAGTTAGGTCAACTCTTGCTTTGAAAAATGATATTTTCAGGTTTTGCTGCAAACATATCCAAGGTATTTGGAGTTCTGGGACAGGGCTGGTGGCCAAGCACCCTTAGAAGGACCAAAGCAGAAAAATGAACCAGAGGGGTTGAATTCCTGTCTGGCTGCTTGGAAGCTTGTACCTTAGAGCATCATTTAAATCCTTTTTCACCCAGGTTTGCAAGGAGGGGGTGATGTTGAGAGGGGGATGATGTTGAGAGGAGGAGGGTGATGCCATGGAAGTGACTGTGAGTGGAAGTTACATCCCACATTAACTCACCTGTGGATGTTCATTTTAGTGCTGTTTAGCAGACACTGATTTTGGGTTTGTTTAGGAGGTTTTCCCCATTTTTTTTAGATTTTTTTGTTCTGAAGCCACAAGTTACTCTGGGTCTAGTGCCAGCAGAGGGAGACAGCTCAGTATGAGTCCTGCTTGGGGAAAGCTGATGGCTGATTTGATTTTACTGAGAGAGCAACAGGGAATTTGTCCAATGTTTGAGGACACATTGAGGACATGACTTTTTACAGCACAATGTGCTGAAGTTGAGGACTTGAGGACCTCAGAGCCATCAATATCCCTCCAGAACAGAGTCACCTTCTTGGAGATATTTCTGCATCCTGCAGCAGGAACTGATGTGGGTTCTGAGCCTGAATCCCCCAACAAACACCACAAACATTTTGCACATCATTTTGCTTCCATGCTGGACCCTCCTTTCTCTAATTTCACTGCTCTGTCCCTGATTTTGGGCATCTCCAGGATGTCCAGAAGCTCCAAGAGCTGCTGGGCCTTTATTTAGAAGCCGTTCATGAGTGATGGATTTAACTCATCCAAACACTTCAGAAACATCTTGACTATACACTTAAAAAAAATGTGTTGGGTTTTTTTTCCTAAATACCTGATAAACCCATCCTAGAGGCACACAGGAACCATCTGGCTGTCTCAGCACTTATGGAGCTGAGATCCAGCATGGTGACAGCTTGGGATGGAAGAGGTTCTCCAGCAGGCTGGGAGATGACCAGCATCATGCCACATGGACATGTCTTTTATCTACAGGAGGTTTCTTTTAAGCACTTTTACTATCAGAATCATCTCAGAGTTAGTGAAAACCCTCAGAAACTCATCTGAGCATTCTGGTGAGGTTTGCTCAGGATGATGCTATCAAGCAGTTGATTTTAGAAGCTGGATCCTGAACCCAAGCAGGTGATTTTCCTACTCCTTGGGACCACTTTTCCTGTTTCTCTGACCTGATCTCAGGAGACTGCTGTGTTTAGAAGCTGTGAGCATGCACACAGAGATGCTGCTTCTTGTGAGCAAGATGCTGGTACCTGATTAAGTGCAGATGCTTTCTCCTCATTGCACAGCTGAAAGCTGGAATGGTGCTTCCCAAGGAAGGGGAAACTCTAGGAAACATCCACATTAATTGTGAGACTCCATCTGGAATATTGTGTCCAATTCTGGAGTCCCCAGCATCAGAAGGACACAGAGCTCCTGGGACATGTCCAGAGGAGCCACTGAAATGCTCAGAGGGTTGGAGCAGCTCCCTGGGAAGCCAGGCTGAGGGATTGGGGTTGTTCAGCCTGGAGAAGAGGAGGCTCCAAGGTGACCTTAGAGCAACCTCCCAATATCTGAAGGGGCTCCAAGAAAGCTGGGGGAGGGCTTTGGACATGGGGGGGTAGGGAGAGGACAAGGGAAATGGGTTAAAACTTGAAGAGGGGAGATTGAGGTTGGACATGAGGAATTCTTTATTTTGAGGGTGCTGAGACCCTGTGCCAGGTTTCCCAAGGAAGCTGTGCCCCATCCCTGGCAGTGTCTCAGCCCAGGTTGGATGGGGCTTGGAGCAACCTGGGCTGGTGGGAGGTGTCCCTGCCCATGCAGGGAGTTGGAACTGGATGGTCTTCAAGGTCCTGTTCAACCCAAACCATTTGTTGATTCTACAATTGTGGCACATCCTATCTTGGGACAGCAGGACATTGAGTTTTCACATCAAAAAGTAACCTTGGGCAGGTGGTTGGACTGAATTTACTGCATGCACAAGATGACTTGGTCCCTCATGAACCCTAGAAGACCTGGAGTCCCTGGTGGCTCAGAGAGCTCCCATTCCCATCTTTGTTCTTTTTTCTCCAAAACAGCCATTTCCAAGTGCCCAAGGAAGCTGTGGCTGCCCCATCCCTGGCAGTGTCTCAGCCCAGGTTGGATGGGGCTTGGAGCAACCTGGGCTGGTGGGAGGTGTCCCTGCCCATGCAGGGGGTTGGAACTGGGTGAGCTTTAAGGTCCTTCCAACCCAAACCATTCTAGGATTCTATGATCATAATTCAGGCATGGGTTGGACTCTGCTTTTTCATTGGAATTTGCCATGCTTTGCTCACTCAGCTCAGATTTTTGGTGCTGGAAAAGTCTTTTCCTTGCATGGGACTTTACCCAGCTCCTGGCAGTGAGCTGCTGGTCTATACTGATAGTTATATAGAAAATATTAGATTTATGCCTCATTTCTGGTCACAGGAGGATTGCTGAGATCCCCAAGAATTGTGGTTTTTAATGAGGTGGTGCCCATACCCTCTTTCCTCTGCCCTACTTGGTTTGGAGCATCATCCTGTGCTTGGGGAGAATCATGGAAAGGTTTGTGTTGGAGGGAACCTTTAAAAGTCATCAAGTCCACCCCCCTGCAGTGAGCAGGGACATCTGGAACTAGATCAGGTTGCTCAGAGTCCAACCTGGCCTTGAAGGTTTCCAGGGATGGGACATCTCCCACTTCTCTGGGCAACCTGGGCCAGTGTTTCACCACCCTCAGTGGAAAAAATTGCTTTTATCTCATCCACATCTCCCATCTTTCAGTTTAAATCAATAACTCCTTGTCTTATCCCAACAGACCCTGCTCAGAAGTCTGTCCTCATCTTTCTTAGAGGCCCTCTAACTATTGAAAGGTTCCAAAAAGGTCTCCACAGAACTTTCTCTTCTCCAAAGTGACCAATCCCTGCCTCTCTCTGCCTGTGTCCATAGCAGGGATGCTGCAACCCACAGTTCATCCTCATGGCCTCCTTTGGACTTGTTCCATCAGCTCCAGTGTTTTGGACTCCAGAACTGGACCCAGCACTCCAGGGGGGTCTCCCCAGAGTGGAGCAGGGGGGAACATCCCCTCCCTGGCCCTGCTGATCACACTGCTGGGGATGCAGCTCAGGACACGTTCCCAGCTCATGTTGACCTCCTCATCCACCAGTGACCCCAAATCCATCACTCCAGGGCTAGCCCGACCTTCTCAGCTTCTTCCTTCCCATCTTTTTGGTTCAGTTGCAAGCAGCTTTCCAAAGTCTCAGTAGCTCCCCTGGAAATGGATTTTTAAAAAGCGTCATCTTAGGGGGAATTTTCCTTTCCATCTTGTTGTTTATTGGGCTCTTAAAGGGAAAGCTTGTAATGCATCCATTGATCCAAATACCAATTGAAGAGATGGGAGCACATAAAATAGTCCCGACCCTTTAATAATGGAGCAATATCATATGTAATGTAGGCAATGCAATTAGTATTGCAAACCAATACACTGCCCCTTGATGGGGGCCCTTGAATCATTTTTATACATTACAGCCCCAGCAGAATTTCCTTAAGTGTCAGCCTGGTGAGTATCTTATATACTGACACTTTTAGAAGTGTCAGACCTTTTCTTTTTCTTTTTTTTTTTTTTTTTTTCACTTGGAAGGAAGTAGATGTGAATTCTTTAGCTACATGTATTTATTTATAAAAAATGCATGTATGCATTTATAAAATATATATGGAAATATATATACTCCTCCAGGATGCTTGTGTTAATGTATTTACTGCCTGGTTTGTTTGGTAACAGGGATGCCAAGAGTTCAGGCTAAGGGATGAGAAGCTGACACTGCTGCTCCAGTTGTTTTGTGGGTCAGCTTGTAGGAGATGCCTAAAAAAAACCCCAACAAGGGGTATCCATACATAGATATAGATCAACTGTTGCCTGTGATGAATTTCTTTTTCAAACAAATTGGGTTTGTTCAGCCTTGAGAAGAGGAGGCTTAGGGGAGACCTTTTTATGATGTTCCAATAATTAAAGGGGGGTTACAAAAAAATGGAGACTCCCAATTTACAGGGAATCCCATGGACAACCCCAGGGGCAATGGGCACAAGTTGCTCCTGGGGAGATTCTGATTGAAAAGAAAAAATTTTCACTCTGAGGACAATCAGACACTGGAATGGTCTCCCAGGGGAAGTGGTGGATTCCCCCACTTTGGGAAGTTTTTAAGTTTCATCCTGATGGGGTGCTGAGACATCTCACATCACCAATAACATCAGAAGGGTTGGAGCAGATGATCCTTGAGGTCTCTTCCAAGCTGACACTCTGTGATTCTATGAAATTTAGAGCAATAAGTCTGCTACAGAGCTATAAGCTTGTTATTTGTTCCTTAAAATAATACAAAGGTGACAAAACCCCCTCCTGAGGGGAAAAACCAATCAGGAGAAATATTTAGACCCTGTTTTCTATGCTTTAGTAGGTAAATTAAAATTTTTTTAAATAGTGTGTTGCTATCACTGGCAAAGCTCTGAGCACGTGGCCAGGAGTTGATGTTTTCTGGGTGGATAATTCCCTTAAGTGCAGCTCTGCTGAACTTCTTTAACCTCTTCCATGCTGAGTCAGTGCCTTCAATCTCCATCACAGTTTTCCTTTGACTCCTGCTGCCTGACAAGAGAGAGGTTTGTTTGCTTTAATTAAAAATATATCAGATGTTCTGGCTCTTTTCCCTTTTTTTTTTATTTTTTTAAAGTATTATTACTATTTCCTCTGTAAGAAAAAAAGCAGTTACAAAACAAAGCAAGAAAAAAAAAGGGAATTCTCTTTTGGAAAGCAGTCAGGAGGGAAAGCCTCCTGGGAGATTTGGGATGGGTTGGTGATGGCTCTTGGTGTTCACATGATGCTTCGTACAGATTTGTGCAAGCTGGAAGGTGCAAATATTACTGAAAAGTGCAAATATTGCTGGTTTTGGAGCACATCCAGAGTGTAGAACAAGGTTTCCTACACTCTGGTAGGGGCAGATGAAGGAATGTCACTTTTATTCCAGGGTGGAAGAACATCTGTGACCCGCTCTCATTTTCCTTCTCATTTCAGAGGGTTCTGGAGACCATCACTGAGGGGGGTAGGACACTACCTCAGGGGGATTAAGCTTTAAGGTCCTGTCCCACGTGGATGTAGGGCCTGGAGCTGCCCAAAGAGTGTCACACCCTGCCTGGACACTCGACTTAGTTGCTCCAAGCGGTCTCGGATGCTAAAAGAGATCCATTTCAGCTAATCGGAATTAAACCCTAATGAACTTTGTCCAATCATCTGAGCTAATGGGGGGAAAAGGAATCTAATTAATGGGACAATGGTCCCTGGTATTCCTGCTATAATTACTGAGCTGCTGCAGCATTAGAGAGGCGGGTTGGAAAGCTGTGTATTAGGGGTTGTCAGCATTTCCATTCTCAATCTTAGCTTAAGCGGTTTAACGGGACGCTGTCAGGGGTTTTAGGCTGCAAGTTGACCTACCTTGAAACAGCTTCATCTGGGCAATCACATCTTCTAGAACGGGTCTTTTGTCTTCTTGTCTCCAGGCCAACGTTGCAGCAAAGAAAGTTTTTTTTAAGTGGAAACTTTGCTGGAGAACTTGAGGAACTTCCATAAGTTTCAGGAGATCTTTTCACGTCTCCCCATGGGTGGGGTTGGGTCTCTTGCTGGTGAAAAGCCAAGGAAGGTGGTTTTGAGTTGGGCTGTGAGCAGAGGAGTGAGCAGAGCTGCTTTGGGCTGGAGGTGGTCTTCTTCTCCTCTTCTTCTTCTTCTTCTTCTGAAAAATGGGGAGAAAAGTTCCCTAATCACCTGGGAGCTCTGGAGAAGAGGTGTGCAAGAGCCTAAGCGTAGCCAGGGAGATGTAGGATAAAGGGGGAGCTGAGACTATGGATTATTGAGGCATTTATTTGGGGAAGTGTGAAGAAAGGGATGTGCAGGAATAGGAGGAGCAATGAAACAGGAGAAAACAGCCAGCAGAGCAGGAGAGTTTAGCAAAAAGCTGCTTAGCTCCTACGTGAACTTTGGAGTCCACTGAGTCATAGAATCCTTGAATAATTTGGGTTGGAAGAGGCCTCTAAAGGTCACCCAGTCCAACCTGTTTAATGGGACACTGTCAGGGGTTTTAGGCTGCAAGTTGACCTACCTTGAAAACAGCTTCATCTGGGCAATCACATCTTCTAGAACGGGTCTTTTGTCTTCTTGTCTCCAGGCCAACGTTGCAGCAAAGAAGGTTTTTTTTAAGTGGAAACTTTGCTGGAGAACTTGAGGAACTTCCAAATGTTTCAGGAGATCTTTTCATGTCGCCCCATGGGTGGGATTGGGTCTCTTGCTGGTGAAAAGCCAAGGAAGGTGGTTTTGAGTTGGGCTGTGAGCCAGGAGTGAGCAGAGCTGCTTTGGGCTGGAGTTGGTCTTCTTCTTCCTCTTCTGAAAAATAGGAAGAAAAGTTCCCTAATCACCTGGAAGCTCTGGAGAAGAGGTGTGCAGGAGCCTAAGTGTAGCCAGGGAGATGTAGGATAAAGGGGGAGCTGAGACTATGGATTATTGAGGCATTTATTTGGGGAAGTGTGAAGAAAGGGATGTGCAGGAATAGGAGGAGCAATGAAACAGGAGAAAACAGCCAGCAGAGCAGGAGAGTTTAGCAAAAAGCTGCTTAGCTCCTACGTGAACTTTGGAGTCCACTGAGTCATAGAATCCTTGAATAATTTGGGTTGGAAGAGGCCTCTAAAGGTCACCCAGTCCAACCTGTTTAATGGGACGCTGTCAGGGGTTTTAGGCTGCAAGTTGACCTACCTTGAAAACAGCTTCATCTGGGCAATCACATCTTCTAGAACGGGTCTTTTGTCTTCTTGTCTCCGGGCCAACATTGCAGCAAAGAAAGTTTTTTTCAAGTGAAAACTTTGCTGGAGAACTTGAGGAACTTCCATAAGTTTCAGGAGATCTTTTCATGTCGCCCCATGGGTGGGATTGGGTCTCTCGCTGGTGAAAAGCCAAGGAAGGTGGTTTTGAGTTGGGCTGTGAGCAGAGGAGAGAGCAGAGCTGCTTTGGGCTGGAGGTGGTCTTCTTCTCCTTCTTCTTCTTCTTCTTCTTCTTCTGCAAAATGGGGAGAAAAGTTCCCTAATCACCTGGGAGCTCTGGAGAAGAGGTGTGCAAGAGCCTAAGCGTAGCCAGGGAGATGTAGGGTAAGGGGGGAGCTGAGACTATGGATTATTGAGGCATTTATTTGGGGAAGTGTGAAGAAAGGGATGTGCAGGAATAGGAGGAGCAATGAAACAGGAGAAAACAGCCAGCAGAGCAGGAGAGTTTAGCAAAAAGCTGCTTAGCTCCTACGTGAACTTTGGAGTCCACTGAGTCATAGAATCCTTGAATAATTCGGGTTGGAAGAGGCCTCTAAAGGTCACCCAGTCCAACCCCTCTGCAGTAAGCAGGAAGACCCTCAACTAGATCAGGTTGCTCAAAGCCTCACCTTGAATATCTCAGGGATGAGGCCTCAACCACCTCCCTGGGCTACCTCTTCCATTTTTCCACCCCCCTCATTGGAAAGAACTTTTTCCTGACGTGGTGTCATGGGAGTAGAGACCATCTGAGAAACTGAAAATCCTGGCAAATGGGCTGAACTCAGTTTTCTTGGCTGAGACCCACTGGTCATGAGGCAGCAAAATAAAAACTGAGCTGTTGTCAACCATGCTTGTGGGTGAAGAGAGAAAAGAAGAGGTCCCTGTAATGCCAGGCCACCCTTTAGGAAAGTGAGAGCTTCAAGAAGATGAGTGATTGGGATTGCAGCAGCTGTTTGCTTGCAGGAATGATGATGAAACATTAATTACAGGCAGAAGCATCCTGCTGAGAGGAATATTGTCCTACTGGCAGCTCAGCAGAGATGGATTTAACTGGCAGAGCTGGGCACCTTCCTACTAGTGAGGCTGATCATCAAATCATCAAATGGTTTGGGTTGAAAGGGGCCTTTAAAGGTCATCCAGTCCTACATCAGATTGCTCAGAGCCCTGTACAATCCTGAGCTTGAATGTTTCCAGGGATGGGGCTTCTGCCACCTCTTTGGACAACCTGGGCCAGTGTTTCATCAACCTCACTGTAAAAAATTTATTCCTAACTTCCAGTCTGAATCTCCCCTCTTTTAGTTTAAAACCGTCACCCCTTGTCCTGTCTCTACAGGCCCTGCTAAAAGTCTGTCCCCATCTTTCTTAGAAGCCCCCTTTAATTATTTAAAGACCACAAGAAGGTCTTCCAGGAGCCTTCTCCAGGCTAAACAACCCCAACTCTCTCAGCCTGTGTCTGCAGTCAGAAAACTACCAGCAGAGAGAGGTGTTACCTCCATGGATTGGCTCTGAGATGCTCTACTTGTCTTGAGTCAGCTGAGTGATGCCAGAGAATCATGGAATGTTTTGAGTTGGATGGGAACTTAAAGATCATCCAGTTCCAACCCCCCTCCCATGGGCAGGGACACCTCCCACCAGCCCAGGTTGCTCCAAGCCCCATCCAACCTTCAAGACTTCCAGGGATGGGGCAGCCACAGCTTCTAAGGGCAACCTGGGACAGGGTCTCACCACCTCCACTGCAAAGAATTTCTTCCTAATGTTTAATCTCAATCTTCCCTCCAAATTTGAAGCAGTTCCTCCTCATCCTCCTCTGCTGTGCCATGTCCAAAGTCCCTTCCCAGCTTTTCTGGAGCCCTTTCAGGCACTGGAAGGTGCTCTAAGGTCTCCTCTCAGTCTTCTCCAGGCTGAACAACCCCAACTCTCTCAGTTTGTCTCCAGATCATAGGTACTCCAGCCCTCTGATCACCTTCATTTTATTTCTCTGGACCCACTAAACCTTGTCTGTCTTATGCTGGAGACCCCAAAGCCCAGGGTGGTCTCACTGAGGATTTAGGGAGAGCTCTTGTGCTTGGACCAACCTCTGTCATCATTCTCCCTGATGGAAATGGCTGCCCCATCCCTGGAAGCATTGAAGCCCAGGTTGGATGGGGCTTGAAGCAACCTGGTCTAGTGGAAAGTATCCCAGTCCAGGGCAGGGGGGTGGAATTAGGTGACCTTTAAGGTCCCTCTCAACCAAAAAAAAAAAAAAAAAATTCTCTGAAAGCCACTTGGTTCTGGTGTTTGTCCAGTGAAACCCTTTATATGAGAGCACCCCTGTGCTCCCCCAGCTCCTGGTCCTGGTTGAGGCTTCTGGAAAAAGGAAGACATGAGGTGGCTTCTCTCTTTTCTTGTGAACCATGTACAGCCCAAACTGTGTCTTTTTCTGCTGGCTTAATTAGACCTTTTTACAGACCTAATGCTCCCGTTTTTAATCCCCAGCTCGGAGGAGGATTTATGACACCAGGGACATTTCTGTCTCAGACTCTCCTCCCAGGCTGTGTGGGTGGTGAAGAAGGAGCAATGTGGTTCCTGCAGAAAGAAGAAATGGGGGTTATTCTAAACCCTGGTCAAAACAGGGAGTGTTGATTGAGTCTTGTAGCTCAGATGGAGCCAGTGCTGAGGTGGTTTTGGGGTGGATGTAGAGAGCACGTGTTGGCTGCACTTCGGGGTCCAGGATTGTCCCCTAATGGGCTCCTGGGCTTGGCTGGGCACCAACCTCTCAGTGTGCACTGTAGGGTGACCCAACCTTGGAAAACTGTCACTGCCAGTGGTTTGAAAAGCTGGAAGCTTGGGGTGACCTGTGACATCTCACCTGTTAAAGTCCAAAGCTGTGGCTTAGGGTTCTTCCACATCTTGGACACGAGGACTCTGCGTGGATCTCATCTTTTTTCCCGGTTCTTCAGCTTCAAAAGAGGAAAATGGTCTAGAGGAAAGGATGAGAAAAACTGGGGGAAAGCAGAGCAGAGGCTGATCCTACAAACAGGTCAGGAACCCCAAAGAATTCCTTCTGGTTCTGACATCTGTAAGCTGCTGCCAGCTTTCTTGGTTCACACCATCATCATCTCTACCTGGAGCTGCTCTTTCTGGGATGGTTACTGGTGGTTTCTAGGTTGGGGGCTTCAGGGCTTATATTTACCCCCAGACACAGCCTCTTTCCAGAGCAGAGCTGCTCCAGTCCTTGGATCATCTTCATGGCCTCTTCTGGGCCCACTCCAATGGCTCCATCTCCTTTTTTTGTTGTGACCCTGAAACTGGACACAGTTCACCATCAGACATCAGTGCTCCCCCCCCAAGCAAGTTTTCCCACACCCATTATTTCAGCCCTTTGAATGTGGCACTGCTGTAACTCACTCTGATTTAATTGCTGAGGTTAATTAGGATTTAAATCCAGGAGATGGAAAACCTGGATTTCGATCATCACATGTGGTCTTGTTCCCCATCTTTCTTCACCATCTGCTCTTCTGAAGAAATCTTCATTCTCTTTGGTTGGTAACCATTATAATACACTTGCAACTATTTTTCTTTGGCAAGTCAGGAGGATTTATTAGGCAGGTACATCTTTATTTAGGTAATTAGGTAGCTTAATAGATACTCATTGAGGTTCATAATTTTTCCCAGGTTTTGAAAATGGTAAATGAGATCTGTGCTGGATTATTATTTTTTTTTTTTTTCTTGAGCTTAGTATTAAGCTGCATTTGAATGGAAATTCTGATTCAATTGAACCAAATTAAAATAGGGGTGGGGTTTTTAAGTGTTTGTTTCCCGATTAGAAATAATTATTGAAAGTAGGGAATTGTTTACAGATAAATTAAAAGGTTATTGCTGGTTATTATGTATTTTAAAAGAATGGATCCCCTGAATTTCTGTTTGCATACTGGAAGAAGACACGTGGTGTTTGTCTCTTTCTGATCATTTCTTTGAACTTCAATAGCAGAGTGAGTGGAATTTACTTGAATAATCCAAACCAGGTTCTTGAAATAAACCAAGTAGAAAATGTATATTTGAGATTTCACCTTTTTAAGAAGAAAGCAATAATGTTGATACAATTTCCCTAAATCATGCATTTCCATGGAATTCCTTGGGGGTTTTTTTCCTGTGGATTTGGGGTCCTCAAGCAGCTGGTGAGTGGGGCAGAGACGTTCCAGGCGATCGGAGCAGCTTCGAAGAGGAACTAATGCAGCAACCCAGAGGGCTTCTGGTGTGTCTGAGGAGCACTTTTAAGCCCAAATCCTGTGTTTTATTCTGCTGCATGCTAAGGAACAAGGATATTGTGATTTTTTTTTTTTACTCTTTCTTCCACATCACTGTTCTGTGTTGCCACCAGGGAGGCTCAGGGTAGACGAGGTCCCTCCAGCCTCGCCGCTCCCTGATGCTGTTGCCCCGGTTATGATCCTCTCTTTTCCTTGGGAATCAAATGCCAGCATGCAAATGTGATTTCTTACTATGTAAGGATTACTTTTTTAGAAAAAAAAAAAAAAATAAGCTAAGCCTAAAGAAAATATCCAGCAGTAAAAGAAAATCATCCTTTAAGAGCCACTTGTATCGCCGTCAGCGCCAAGAAATCCTCTCGGTTTCAGCTGGCTGGCGGGCTGTTGGGATGCTCTTGCTCTGCTCTTGGTTTTGCATTTAATTTATGGACATCAGGTACTTGAATAATTCAAATTTAGGTGCATTTATGCAGGTGTTTGTAAGGGGTTCTTGGGTCAAATGTGTTGAGTGGGGACTGGTCTCCTAAATGTGGGTGTTTTAAATCCGAGCATCTCCTTCAGCTCTCACTGCACACCAGGATGAGTTGTCCTTCTTGCTAACCCTAATTTTCCACATTCCTTAGAAATCTTCACTATTTTATTTTATTTTATTTTATTTTATTTTATTTTATTTTATTTTATTTATTTCATCTTTTTAAGAGGGCAGCATGTTTTGGTAGCATCACTTGCTGGCTTCTGGATAAAGTTTTGGTGATTTTCTTCCATTTTCAGCAGCTTTGCTATGTTTGGAGGTAAGCAAGGTACGTTGAGCTGGGTATCAACTGATGGTTGACTCCACATTGTCCAGTTGAGCCCTTTTCTCCCTCTTGGTCCAGTTTTTCCTTTGGGTTTACTGCTCTTTTAGAACAAACAGTTCCATTTCCCAAACGATACGAAGTTGGTCTTGCAGGAGAGGTGGGAAGAAGGATCCAGCATTTCTACTTTCCAAGCAATGGGAAGCCCAGCAAGCAAAGAAGACTGGAGGAAGGACACAGCAGCTTGGTGTTTGACCATGAGAAAGAGAAGAAGAAAAATCAAACTTGGTCAACACGAGCAGCAGCTCCGGTGTTTAGCGATGGGAAAGAGAAGAAAAATCAGACACGATCATCAGGAACTTCTCTGAGGAACCATTGCAAATTCCCTGGACTTAAACAAAGTTGTTGATTCTTTGAGAGATGCAACCAGATCTCAACCTACAGAGTATTTTACTAACCCAGTACCTCCACTCCTAACTTTTTTGGTGCAAAACCCCACGACTTTCCCGTTGCGCTTGGCTCCGGCGGCAGCTGCGACTCTGTTTTAAAACATTTTTCTAACATTCCTCTACCCCCTTTGCATTCAAAATTTTTCCTCCCCTGTCCACCCTGCGGGGTGGGTGGGGGGGAAAGACAACCCTCAACCTTGTGTAGTCAAGGTTATGGCGATAAATTCTGTAGCATTGTCACTTCTATTCGGAGTAAATTGGCTGGCCGCTTTCGGGCTGAAGGGAAGATAATTTGCTGTAGTATTTCAAATGGATTAGAAATGGATTTGAAGGGAAAGTTCATGCCTCCCATTACAAAGGCGAGAAAGAAGACTATCTTAAGGCACTGTTCACACTCTGGCCTTCATTATCCACGCTTAATACCTTTCCTATTTTCCAGCGTTAATGAAATTTCCTGCCGGAGACGGCCTTCGGGATGGACAGGAGGACTCTTTAGATCCGCGGGTTCGTGCGGCAGAAAGGGAATTACAAACCTCTCGTGTCGTATTCTTCAGGTCCTTGGCCCCAGCTATTATCTCATTAATTTTATCCACTTTTTTTTTTTTTTTTTTTTTTTTCTTTACTTCCCTCTATACAGTTCATTTCCAAAGGGCCATCCTTTCCATTAGGGTAACAATTCAAGGCAGATGCCGCCGATGAAAAGCGACGGGGCGGTCGGTTCAGCTCCTTGTCCCACTTCCCCGGTGGCTTTTGGCTGGGTTGGGTGGCACTCGAGGGGAATGGTGATTGTGTTGGGGCTACATGGCTTGCAACAGCTTGGCTGGAGAGGAACTGAAGTGGTTTAGGAAAGGTTGGGTGATTAAGTTGCTTCCTTTCTTTTCTCCGTGGGCTCAGGTTTCACCGTGATTTTTTGATGTAGGTCGTGTTTAGCTTGAATTTTTCATCTCTTCTGGCTCCCAGATCATAAATAGGGTAATATATTAGAGCATTATATATTATATATACTTAAATATATATAGTATATATTTATATTTATTTATCTATATTTCAATATATGTAATTACTCCAGAAAGCTGGGGGAACGCTGGGGGAGGGCTTTGGACATGGGGGTGTAGGGAGAGGACAAGGAGAAATGGTTTCAAACTTAAAGAGGGGAGATTTAGGTTGGACATTAGGAAGAAATTCTTTAATTTGAGGGTGGTGAGACCCTGGAAGAGGTTGCCCAAGGAAGCTGTGGCTGCCCCATCCCTGGAAATGTCCAAGACCAGGTTGGATGGGGGCTTGAGCAACTTGGTCTAATGGGAAGTGTCCCTGCTTATGGCAGGGGGTTGGAACTGAATGATCTTTAAGATCCCTTCTAACCCAAACCACCCTGTGATTCTATGATAAATATCATTAATGTTCTACTACATAATACCCAATAAATTGTAAAGATGTGCATTCAGCTGCCAAAAACTCCCTTGAAGCACTCCCAGCATCTCCCAGTGGTCAGCATCTCCTCTCCTGTTCAGTTTGCATCAGGACCTCCTGTGAAAGGAGGTTGTAGAGAGGTGGGTGGTGGCCTTTTTTCTCAAGTAAATAATGACAGGACCAGAGGACATGGCCTGGAGTTGCACCAGGGGAGGTTTAGACCAGATCTGAGGAAGAATAACTTAATTGAGAGGGTGGTGGTGGAGTCAGCATCCCTGGAGGTATTTAAAACCATGTAGCTGAGGACCTTCAGGATGTGCTCTGGTGGGTGATACAGGTAGGAATAAATATTTTATTCGGGGGTGTGTGATTTTGACAGTTGGATTCAGTGATCTTAAAGGTCTTTTCCAACCAAGACAGTTCTGTGATTCTGTCATGGAATGAACATCTACAGGCAGGGGGGCCCCACCAGCCCCAGGTTGCATCTCCCTGCAAGGTTGCACCTCCAGTATTGGGGAGTGAAGGGTGGAGGAGGCCACCTCTGAGGTTAAAGTAGAATAAATAAAAATACAAATAGTGAAGCCTCCTGGGGAGGTGTCTGGGGTGGGTTACTGGGGACCATCTCACCCCGTGGGGGAATAACCCACCCCTTTAATGTTGACTTTTTGGAGAGGAGGGTTTCCAAGTGATACTGTGGAGGTTTAGGGGTGATGGGGACATCTTCACTTGGACAATGCCACCACCCAGCAAGTGGAAATGGAGGGGGTTGAGCCTCCTGTGAGCTCGAGCTGAGCTCCAGGTTGAGACTTCAGGCTGGTGGCACTTGTGGCTTTGGCAGCCTGAGCAGATGTTCTGGAGAAGCTTTGCTTGCAGGCCACCCAGATGGTCAATTTTCCACCTCAAAAATGCAATGACTACAAATGAGTGGAGCTTCAGCCCCACTCCCCTGGTGGGGTGAGATGCTTTTCCACACTCTCTGCCAAAATCCTTGAAAAAAACCCAATTAGAACATCCCTAATGGGACACACAGAGTTGATGGTCCCTCGTTTGGAACTTGACCATCCCTTAGGAATTCTGGAGAGGAGAACATGTGGCTGTGCACATCCCTGCTCCCCTCCTCTTACCCTGTTTTTTTGTTTTTTTTTTTTTTCTTTTTAATATTGCTTTATAAAAGTACAAAACTTTTTCTAATCTGCAGCCCTCGCAGTTTGCTTGGCAGCTGCTACCTGCTTGCTCACATCCCCAGGGGTCAGATGCCACTGGGTAATAACTTTTGATAAATGGTGACTTTCCAGCAAGGAATGGAGTTTTCAATGACTTCAACGGGTTGAGCAAATGCAGCAAAGCCTGAAAAATATCCCAAGGATTTGTAGGATTTGACCATCTGGGCTCTCAGCCGGCATCAGCCCCCAGGGCTGCACACGATTTGGCTTTGGTTGGATTTTATTGAGATTCCAGCCATAAGGAGGTTGATTTTTTTTAGCCCTATATTTTTTATTTTCCACCCCACAGATGTTTTTTTTTTCCAAGGAATTGCTCTGCTAGTTCAAAGCAGAAAAGGACTGAGGCAGCAAGTGATGCTTGGGGATCTCTGCCTGTGCCCAGAGAACTGGAGAGGATTTGGGGTGTGTGACACCCAGGGTGGTTAGGGATGGGCATGGAGAACCAAAATCCATGGAAAAGGTGCTCTGTGGATTTTAGGGTTGGGATATCTCAAGATGCGAAGACTTCATATTATTATTTAATTTATTATTATTATTATTTTAATTATTTCAATTAATATTCTTCAATACATGAGAATACTGTAATATAAGGGCTAATGGGGAATGCTTGCTAGTGATTGTTTAAGGGTTTTCATGACCTTATAGAATACCAATGAATAAATAGAATTCCATTTATATTCACTATCCTGAAATAAGTATTCTCTAAAGATAAAATATAGATAATAGCCATGGGCATATAGAGATCAATCCATATGTGGTTAGAAAAATATAGATACATATCTAGATAGATATATACAGAAATATATATTAGCCATGATTTATATATCCACATAGAAATATGCAATTTATCAGTATATTTAGATATAGCTACAATCTATATAGACATAGAGAATAGAGAGATATAATTTTCTATATAAAAAAATAGATTTTTAAACATACAGTATGTGTAGGCTGTAGTGTGCATACCATCCATATACCTGTTTCAAAATATATATATATATGGGTAGATCTAGGTACAGAGGTAGATATAGATATATATAATATAGAGGTGTGTACATATAATCTATATATGCATATGAATTATACCTAGAATCATGGAATCATAGAATTATAGAATGGTTTGGGTTGGAAGGGACCTTAAAGCTCATCCAGTTCCAACCCCCTGCATGGGCAGGGACACCTCCCACCAGCCCAGGTTGCTCCAAGCCCCATCCAACCTGGGCTGAGACACTTCCAGGGATGGGGCAGCCACAACTTCCTTGGGCAACCTGTGCCAGGGTCTCAGCACCCTCAAATTAAAGAATTTCTTCCTCATGTCCAACCTAAATCTCCCCTATCCAAGTTTTAACCCATTTCCCTTGTCCTCTCCCTACCCCCCCATGTCCAAAGCCCTCCCCCAGCTTTCTTGGAGCCCCTTCAGATATTGGGAGGTTGCTCTAAGGTCACCTTGGAGCCTCCTCTTCTCCAGGCTGAACAACCCCAATCCCTCAGCCTGGCTTCCCAGGGAGCTGCTCCAACCCTCTGAGCATTTCAGTGGCTCCTCTGGACATGTCCCAGGAGCTCTGTGTCCTTCTGGTGCTGGGGACTCCTGAACTGGACCCAGAACTCCAGGTGGGGTCTCACAAGAGCAGAGCAGAGGAGGAGAATCCCCCCCTCCCCATGGACAGGGACACCTCCCCCAGCCCAGGATGCTCCAAGCCCCATCCAACCCGGTCTTGAACACCTCCAGGGATGGAGCAGCCACAACTTCGTTGGGCAACCTGTGCCAGGGTCTCACCAGCCTCAAATTAAAGAATTTCTTCCTCGTGTCCAACCTCAATCTCCCCTTTCTCTCCAAGTTTAACCCATTTCCCCTGTCCTCTCCCTACCCCCCCGTGTCCAAAGCCCTCCCCCAGCTTTCTTGGAGCCCCTTCAGATATTGGGAGGTTGCTCTAAGGTCACCTTGGAGCCTCCTCTTCTCCAGGCTGAACAACCCCAATCCCTCAGCCTGGCTTCCCAGGGAGCTGCTCCAACCCTCTGAGCATTTCAGTGGCTCTCAATATATAATGTATATATAATATATAATGGGTATTTTTTATGAAATTATAAAAATACATATTATGTTATCTATATATAGACACCTATATATGTTTTCTCTTTATAACAGGATTCCCCTGTTAAGTGCTTTTAAATTATTTTTAAATGTTCTTAAGTGCAGTAATGAGATTTTGGCCCCAATGGCACAAGGGTTTGGGTGCCCTCCCCTCCTCACTCTGGCTCTTTAAGGGCAGAGGGGTCCCTGGTGCCAACATAACCCAGGGCTCAGGGCTTATCAGGCATCATCAGGGACCTCTGGGATCATTGAGGACCTTTGGGATCATCGGGGACCTCCAGGATCATTGGGGTTGGGAGACACCAACACAGCAGAACCCCCAGGCCCTGGGTGCTGCCTCATGCTCAGCCTCTCCCTCCCAACCCAAGCAGGGGCTGTGGATGAGCATCATCCCTCCCTTCTCACAGACTAAAAGAAAATATTAAATATGTAATTATTCTATAGGTAAAATAATAGGTCCATATTGTATCTATGATGTCTGGGTGTTACTGAATATGTGTAACTCAATGTACATTCAATATATGTATTCATTAATTTCTGAATAACATAAAGTACTAAAAACAACACTGCAATTTGGGCTACATATCTATCAATTATCTCTACATATTATTGAATATATATATTGACTCTACATATTGAGTATCTCTAGGTATTGCTGAATGAATATTTAATTCAATCTCTGTAGCCAGTATTTAGATTCAATAATATTCAGAGATGATTGATAGGTAAGAATGTGGAGATTTTTATATAAAAGCATCTCATTATGTATAATCTTTAGATGATGTATTTCAATATAGGTATTGAGACTATATTCAATAGTATATATTCAATATATTCAGTAATATATATCTCTATAGATATAGATAGATATTCTCTACATATTATATACAGGAAATAAGTATATAATTTTCTGTTATAGCTAAATATTTCATGTAGAAATATATTTAAATAAATATTATCTTGAATATATGAAATATATTCAATATATATTTATTATGTATATATATATATGTATTGAATATATGAAATATATTCAATATATATTTATTTTATATATATATATGTATATATATATATATATGTATGTATAAAAATATCCAGGCCTCCTATCTCCATTGCTGGAGCTGCTTCCCTGGGAGGAGGAGGAGGAGAGCTGGGATGGGTCAGAGCTGCAATGTTTGTACAATTTGTTGTATTATGAGATCTTTATTAAAATCATCAACTGGTTCGGGTTGGAATGGAACCTTTGAAAGTCTACAAGTCCAACCCTTCAGTGAGGGACATCTCAAACTAAATCAGATGAATCAGAGATGCTTCCAACCTGACCTTGAATGTTTTCAAGCAATGGGGCATCTACCACCCCTCTGGGCAACCTGGACCAGGGTTTCACAGCCCTTAGTGTAAAAAATTTCTTGAATCTCCTCTAAACCTCCCCTCTTTTAGTTTAAAAACCATCAGGCTTTGTCTTATCACTACAGCCCCTGCTAAAAAGTCTGTCCCCATCTTTCTTATCCCCTTTAAGGATTGAAAAACTTCAAGAAGGTCTCCCTGGAGCCTTTTCTTCTCCAGAATGAACAGTCCCAACTCTCTCAGTCTGCCTTCCTGGGAGAGATGCTCCAACCCTTGGATCATCTTCATGGCATCCTCTGGACTGACTCCAACACCTCAATGTCTTTCCTGGGCTGGAGATCCCAGACCTGGATGTTTTGCTCCACAAAGCTCTCACCAGAGCAGAGCAGAGGGGGAGAATCCATTAGACCATTAGATTATTTTTTTATATCATTTCTCTTGGCTGCATCAAGTCTCTGAGAGGGCCACAAAACTTTCCCCAGGCTGCATCCTTGGGCTTGCAGGGGTTTGCTGGGAGCTCTTGGTCCATGGGTGGCCCTGCTGTCCCTCCTCCCATCAGGATCTTCACACAACTCTGCCAGTGCTGAAGCTCTTTACAAGAAACCTGCTTTTCACAGAGTCACACGATATTAGGGGCTGGAAGGGACCAATCCAAGCCCCCCTGCCAGAGCAGGTTCAGCTAGAAGAGGATGGTTTGGAATAGGTGGGTTTGGAATGTCCAGAGGTGGAAACACCCACCACCTCTCTGGGCAGCTTATTCCAGTGCTCTGGTGTTCTTAGAGTGAAGGCATTTTTAGTTCTCATCCCTCCCTACTTGTCAAACCACACCTGGATTGAGTTCTGGTCCCTGCTGGACCAAAAGGATCTGGAGAGGGTCCAAAGAAGAGCAGTGAGGATGATCAGAGGATTGGAGCAGCTGCCATTTGAGGAGTCAGAGAAAAATGGGTTTGTTCAGCCTTGAGAAGGCTTAGGGGAGACCTTATTATGATGTTCCAGTAATTAAAGAGGGGATACAAAGAAGGAGACTCCCAATTTACAAGGAATCCCATGGACAAGCCAAGGGGCAATGGGCACGAGTTGCTCATGGGGAGATTCCAATGGAACATGAAAGGAAAATTTTTCCCTCTGAGGACAGTCAGACATTGGAATGGTCTTCAAGAGGAAGTGGTGGATTTCCCCACTTTGGAAAGTTTTGAATTTGATCTTGATGGGGTGCTGAGACATCTCAAAATTATATTAGGAGGGTTGGAGCAGATGATCCTTGAGGTCCCTCCCAACCGGCCGTTCCATGACATTACGATTCTGTGATTCTTTCTATTTAAGTTGAACCTCCTGCCTTCCACTTTGTGACTATTTTGCCAAACTTATGACTCAGTGCTCCACGCTGCAGCAGTTTCATGAAGACCAAACCCCCCTCAATGAGAAGAGGGGCAGCAGCTTCTTTGTGCATCCTCCCATCCAAGCAGCAATTCTCCCAGCTCGGTAGCCAGTGGCAACAGCTCGGTGAAATGAATAGGCTGTCACGTTAAGCACCAAGAAATGTAACTATTACATTTTACAATTCTCTTTTTTTTTTTTTTTTCTTTCTTTCTTTGCAGCACATGTTCATTTAAAGGTAATGCTCTCCAGGGTTTGCATTCTGCTGATAGGATAGCAGGATCTTAATTTACAGATCTTCCCCGGTAATGCGGGGTTTAGATACGTTCCGCTAATAGCATTAGGAGCAGAGTTTGGAGGAAGGCAAAATTAGAGCTTTAATTTGCATAAACAAATTACTGTTTGGATTAGAGCTCAATGAGGAAGGAGACTGATATTTGAGGTTTGATTTGCCTGCCACAGCTCTGTTTGTGGAACGGCGGCGGGAGGGAAATGAGTTGGGTGGCACTGAGCGAGGAGTGGGAGGGAGGGGGGGTGGCACAGGGTGGGTCATGAATTAGAGGGTGGTTGTTTGGGGTTTGGGTTTTTTTTTTTGGTGGCAGATGAGCCCTCATTGTGAGCTGGTAATCATAAAATCATGGAGTTTTCAAGGATGAAAGGGACCTGAAGATCATCTGCTTCCAACCCCCCTGCCATGGGCAAGGACACCTCCCACCAGATCAGGTTGCTTAGAGCCTCTGAGACTTAAAAACTTCCAGTTTTTAAGCCTCAAAACTTAAAAACTGGCCAGCCTGGCCTTAAAAAATTCCAGGGATGGCTGGGGCTTCCACCACCTCTCTGGGCAACCTGTGCCAGGGTCTCAGCACCCACAAGGTGAAGAACTTCTTCCTAACTTCCAATCTAAATTGGAGTTTGAATCCATTCCCCCATGTCCTATCACTCCCTGACATCCTAAAAAATCCCTCCCCAGCTTTCCTGTAGCCCCTTCATATCCTGGAAGGCTCCAATAAGGTCTCCTCAGAGCCTTCTCCCCTCCAGACTGAATAACCCCAACTCTCTCAGTCTGTCCTCACAGGAGAGGTGCTCCAGCCCTCTGAGCATCCTCGTGGCCCTTCTCTGGACACCCTCCAGCACATCCATGTCTTTTTTTTGTAAGAAGGACTCCAGAACTGGATGCAGAACTCCATGAGGGGTCTCAGAAGAGCAGAGGGGGAGAATCCCCTCCCTTGACCTGCTGGCCACTCTTCTCTTGATGCAGCCAAGGACACTGTTGGCTTTCTGGGCTCCAGGTGTACCCTGATGGCTCCTGTTGAACTTCTCCTCCACCAGCACCCAAAAGTCCTTTTCCTCCTTCTCTCAAGCCCTTCACTCCCCATCTTGTATCAGTGTTTGGAATTGCCTCCACCCAGATGCAGGATCCTGCACTTGGTCTTGTTGAACTTGATGAGGTTGGCCTGGGTCCACATCTCCAATCTGTCAGGATCCCTCTGAACGTGTGCTGGGAGCTCAGAAAGCCAACCAGGTCCTAAGATACATCAAAAGGACAAGAGGAAACAGGTTCAAGTCACACCAGGGGAGGTTCAGATTGGGTATTTGGAAAAAGTTCTTCATTAAAAGAGTGGGAAGGCATTGGAACTGGTTGCCCAGGGAGGTGGTGGAGTCACCATCCCTGGGGGTATTCCATAAGCAGGTAGATGTGGTACTGTGGGTGATTTAGAGGTTACAGGAGTGATGGTTGGGCTTGATCTTGAAGGTCCTTTCCAACCATGATGATTTTATGATTCTGTGGAGAAAAGTGTGGCCAACAGGGAGTGTTGATGTGCTTGAGGATAGGAAGGCTCTGCAGAGGGACCTGTGTCCAGCCCTGTGTCAACACCAGTTGTATGAGGTTCAGCAGGGCCAAGTGCCCCCAAGAACTCTCCCATCCCCACTGAGGCTGCAGGGCAGCCCTGGGAAAGTCCAGGCTGGACTCCTGGGGTCAGCAGCAGTGGGGAGCTGGAGGCAGGAACACACAGATTCAGGCTGGCATGGATCAGGAGCACAGGCAGAGGAAGGGATGGAATCCTCCCAGGATGCCCAAGCAAACAGGGACAGGGGAAGAAGGGGAAGCAGGAAGGGCTCTGACCCTGGTGATCCCTCCAATTTCTCCTGAGGATGAGGTGGATGGGATGGAATCCTCTGTTTGGTCAATTCTGGCCATTTCTCTTGTCTGTTCCTCCCCAAAGGAGGGCTGCAGCTGGGACCTCTTGCCTCCTTTTCTCCTTGCAGAGGGCCAAATGTTCCTCAGAGCTGAGCAGTGGCCTTGGTTCTGCACCCCATTCTCCAGCTGGAACTCTAAACATCGAGTGGGATCAGTCCCAGCAGCAGCCACTGCCTGAGAAACTTGCTGTTCATTTCAGCAAGTGCAGCTCCTTCCAAGAGACTCAGCTGAGAGCAAAAGTCCAAGACAGAAAATCCCCTTTATCCTGGCCCTAACCAGGACAAGGTTGCTCAAGGCCTCATCCATCCTGACCTTGAACACTTCTGCTTCACTGGACAACCTGTCCCAGAGTCTCCCCACCCTCCTACTGAAGAACTTCCTCTTCTTTTACTCACAAATCAGCACCTTCTCCCCCTGACTTTGAACTCACACCTTGATTTTATGTTTTTTTACAGATCTCCACTGTTAAACCAACCACGTTCATCACTTCAGAGCTCCAAGTCCCAGCCTGTGCAGCAGAGGTGGAGGAGCAAAGGCTTTTGCTGCATTGGTGGGGTGATGTACCAAGTGTCAGCCAATAAACTCTCCAAAACTTCCAGCACCCTTGGCCGGGCTCGAGAGCTGAGCACCAAGAGTCCTGGCAGAGCAGGTGAGCAACAAGAATTTGTCTTTGGTTTACATCCAAAATCCAATGAGGTTTGGATTCGAGGTTGTCACGGTTTAACACTGGCCCGGCAATTAAACCCAGTAACAGACGCTCTCTATTAATCCCTCTCTCCTCCCTGATAAGAAAGGAGAGAGAATAAGGGAGAGAGACTGATGGGTTGGAAACTAAACTACACAGCTTTAATGAAACAGGAATGAGAAATAGGAAAAATTACTAAATATATACAAATATACAAGAAAGTGGATACCACATTCCTCCCCCCTTTCCCCCAATAGCTCTCACGTCACCACCCAGGCTGCAGGGCAGCCCTGGGAAAGTCCAGGCTGGACTCCTGGGCTCAGCAGCAGTGGGGAGCTGGAGGCAGGAACACACAGATTCAGGCTGGCATGGATCAGGAGCACAGGCAGAGGAAGGGATGGAATCCTCCCAGGATGCTGAGTGAAGGAAGGAAGCAGGAAAGGCAGGAAGGGCAGGCAGCCGGAAGCTGGAAATCAGGAAATCTGGCTTGGCCCTCGTGATCCCTCAAATTTATCCTGAGGATGAGGTATATGGGATGGAATACTCTGTTTGGTCAATTCTGGCATCTATCTTGTCCCTTCCTCCCCAAAGGAGGGCTGCAGGTGGGACCTCTTTATGTTTTCCTCAGAGCTGAGCAGTGTCCTTGGCTCTGCACACCAGTCTCTAGCAGTAACTCTAAACATCGAGTGGGATCAGTCCCAGCAGCAGACACTGCCTGAGAAACTTGCTGTTCATTTCAGCAAGTGCAACTACTTACAAGAGACTTAGCTAAAAGCAAAAGTACAAGACAGAAAATCACCTTTATCCTGGCCCAAACCAGGACAGAGGTCAACTTTTGAGCTGCTTTTTTTCCTAGCCCTTGTGTTGCAACTCGACCTCTGGACTCACAGGAGCCCAGACACAAAGGTGATGGGCATCCCATTGTTGGCAAAGTGCATCTCCCAGCTTGCTTTATGGTAGCACAGGTGGGAAAATAATGTAGGAGAAACAAAATGTTTCAGAAAATTGAGTTGGTTTGTTGGTTTTCTTTTTAACTTGGGTTTAGTTAAACTTGCCATTAAAATTCTTTCTTTTTTTTTTTAACCTGAGCAAAGTCTTTAGCAGCTTCAAATAGTTAAGGTTAAAGGTATTTGAGGTGCTCATCAAGTTACATTCAATACTGACCCAAAAAAAGCCAGGAGGATCATTCTGCAGATAATTATGGGAATTGCTTGGGCGAGACAACTCAAAGCCAGCAAGATGCTGGAGTGGAACATCTCCCTGGTGAGGAAAGGCTGAGGGAGCTGGGGCTCTGTAGCTTGGAGAAAAGGAGACTTAGAGGTGACCTCATTAATGTTTATAAATATATATATATAAATATATGTTTATAAATATATAAATATTTAAATATTAAATATATATTTATATATTTATACATATGTAAAGGATGAGTGGCAGGAAGATGCAGCCAGGATCTTCTCAGTGATGTCCAAGGATGGGACAAAGGGCAATGGGTGGAAGTTGGGTCATAGGAGGTTCTGTGCAAGCATAAGAAAAAACTTCACTGTGAGGGTGACAGAGCCCTGGCCCAGGCTGCCCAGGGAGGTTGTGGAGTCTCCTCTGGACACATTCAAACCCCACCTGGATGTGTTTTTTTATGACCTACACTGGGTGATTCTGCTCTGGCAGAGGAGTTGCACTCACTGATCTGTTGAGGTCCCTTCCAACCCCGAACACTCTGACATTTCTGTGACACAGGGAAGTTTGATGGAGTTATGTGCTTTCCATTTGATTTCAATTAAATTGGTGGTTTAGCTCCTTTTGTAATTAATACCTCAAATCTGGCTCACCACCAGGTTTTCAACTGTGTTTAAAGTTTGAGGTTTGTTTTTTTTTTGAGTTTCCAATATTTTTGCTCCGTTACTGCTTTATTGACAAGTTTTGGGAATGGTTAAGCTGAGGAAGACAAAGCCAGTATCTTTGTGATACTGTTTTTTCTTTGCTGGATGGGTGAGAGGTGCAGGGATGATTATGTTCATGGATAATGTTATAAATGAGGTGATTTTAAGTTGTTTTCTGTGCAGTGGGAAAGAGGCAAGCGATGTCACCGTGTTGTTGAGGGGTGAAACAGCCTTCACCCCGCTTTGTGTGATGCCTGCTGGGGCATCCTGGGTATGTTTAAACCCACAAAGAACAGGGATTAGGGAGGGAAACAGCTTTGTGTGAGCACAAAGGAGAGCTGAGTAGCTCTGGGAAGTTTGAAAAGCAGGAGGAAAATTAGGAGCAAACAGCAACGTTTTGAGAAAGAGGAAATAAACCACCCAACCCCCCCCTCTCCCCCCAGTGCTGGTGCCCAGATGGTGATGGAGAGAAAATGGAGAGAGGGAGATGAGGGAGGGGTAGGAGAGAGGTGGCCAGTGGTGATAAACTTATGGGGAGGAGGGCAGAGATGTAACCTAAAACCTGGATCAGTTGCCCCATGCCACCTGGGGATGGGAAATGAAGATGCTTGCAAATGACAGCAGAGATGAGGATGCTGCAATGGACAGGGGGAGCCAATGGAGCATCACTTCCAGGTAATCTCCCTTCTGAGTGCATTAAAAGGATGCTCAGCAGCCATTTGGGGACAGTTTGCTGGGTTTTGGGGTTTTTTTTTTTTGCAACTCAGCTCTGCTCAGGACAGATTTTTGGTCGTCCTCACTGCTGGCTCTGCAAATAGGTACAGGCTCGTCCATCTGGTTTGTTTGGAAAGCTGAGATCCTACCTGGCAAATCCTCAGGTTTTGTGCTGTGTCTGGAGAAGGATGAGCAAGGATCAGGCTTTGGGAGTGTGGAAAAAAAAAAAAAAAAGGCCACAAAGCAAATTTAGGGGTCTGTAGACCAAGCAAAACCTCGTGTCAGCAATGTCAGATTGTTTGAAGAGCTTTGCTAATGGCAATGAGATTTTCCAAAGTATCTGAATGCCTGAACTCCTGTTACCTTTCCATGGGGCCAGGAACTTCTGAGCATTCCTGGAGCCTCTGCTGCTGTCTGGATACATGGCTAGAGGCCAGAAATTTTTAATAAAGAGGGGAAAGAGCTTGAAAAAAAGGGATGCCTTTCCCTGGGGATGAGTCTCCATTAAAGGCACAGCCAACTCGAGGGTGGTTCTACCATAAGCACCATCCCCAGGTGTTGAAGCTGTCACTGAATATAAAGGGTGAAAACACCAAGATGTGGGCAGAGAAGACATTGGATGGTCAGGGTCATGTTTCAGGACAGTTTTGGACCACTGGGAAGGGTCCTTGGGAGAAGTGGTGGGTGGGAAGAATGGAAAGATGGAGGACCTGGATCTGTGTAATGTGAAGAGGAGAAGATGAAGGAGCTGCAGGTTCCCAAGCTGGTGAAGAGCTGCCAAGCAAAAGAAGGATGTCTTCTTCATGGATAGGTGCAGCAGCCAGAACATGAGAGGATTAAAGTGTTCCAGGAATGGTTCATGGAGAGCTTTCAATGGAGGAGGATAAGGAAATGCTGGAGCAAGTTGGGTGGCTTGACTCTGAAATGTCCATTATTGAGATTCTTTTAAAGAAATGGTTCCTTGATGTGTTTGGGGAGGACAGAGATGGTGTTGGAGTGGATCATTGGGGTGGACCTGACAAAAACTGCTGCCTGGTTTCCTTTTTACAAAGCCATGGAGTGGTAGGATGAGGAGGAATGGTTTCACACAGGAAGAGGGGAGATTTAGAGGAGACATTAGCAAGAAATTCTTCACTCTGAGGGTGGTGAGACCCTGACCAAGGTTGCCCAAAGAACCTTTGCCAGGTTGGATGGGGCTGGGAGACACCTGGTGCAGTGGAAGGTGTCTGTGGCCATGGTAGGAAAGTTGGAAGGGGATGTTCTTCGGGGTCCCTCCCAATCCAAACTGTTTTGTAATTCTATGATTCCATGGATATCCACCTCTGGGCTGGGACCAGGTGGAAAAACAGCAGCCCAGAGTGCAAATTCTGGGAAGGAAATTGAACCAAAAGTAGGATGGGAAGAGTTTTACAAATGGAGGGATTGGCATTGCTGTTGGGGGATTTGTTGGGGAGGGGAATGTTTGGTCTGGGGAAGGAAACATCACTTTTTTCCAAGGGATTTGGTTTGCAGACGTGATCTAAAGCAGCTTTAAAAATCAAAACATGGGTAAAATCAGGTGAGGATGCTCCAGTGGATACTTTTGCAGATACTTTTCCCCCTGTTTGCTCTTGGTTTTGAAGTAATGAGGCTTTCATGGAGTTATGCAACTGTCTCAAGATCAGTTTGGTGTTTGGTGGTGTTTGGTGGTCAAGAGGAAGCTGCTCCTCATCGTGGTGGTGGGGGATGGAGGAAATACAACCCCCTGCCCTCTTTCCTTCTCCTCTGGTACCTCTTCATTTAATGAGGTCTCATTTGGAGAAACAGGTGTTAATTAGTCCAGCTTCAGGATAAAAGGTCCTTTCCAGGTTTATTTTCTGTAAAATACAAACCCATCTTTAGGAGGAAATTCTTTAGTGTGAAGCTGGTGAGACCCTGGCACAGGTGCCCAGGGAAGCTGTGGAAGCTCCATCCCTGGAAACATTCAGGACCAGGTTGGATGGGGCTCTGGGCAACTTGATCTAGTGGGAGGTGTCCCTGCACACACAGGGGGGTTGGAATTAGATGATTTTTAAGGTCCCATCCAACCCAAACCATGATCTATATTATGATTAAGTTGAATGGTTGGACTCGATGATCTTCAAAGTCTTTTCCGACCAAAACCATTCCATGAGTTTTTGGGGTTTTTTTTAAAGATATTTCTTCTTTTGCTGTAGCCTTCTTCCCTCTGCCATGCAGCACATTGGTTTTGTCACCATAAATCCCTGGAAACAGTATTTTCCTGTCACCTTTCAGCTCTCCCCATAATTCATCCTCTTCCACCAGGATGGATTCAACAGATCCCGCGGTGCCTCTCGTGTTAGGATGGATGGGGCTGGCAGGGTGGAAGATTTGTGTGCACTCATTGGGTGCAAACCTTCACATATTTACTTAATGTTTTTTTTTCCAACACTTGACAAACTTTATTTAAAAGTTGAAAAAAAAAAAAGAGACAAACAGCTTTTCCTTTCCCTCCCACTGCCAGACACTGTGTGTTAGGGGTAACGGAGAGAAGAGAAACACTGGTGACAGTTTAATGGCTTGGAGTTTACTCATGCTGGGTTATAATTTTGCTGTTTGCTTGAATTTATTGGGCTGGCATTTTGTCTCTTCATGGCCTGACTATAAGAAATAAGATGATGTTGATCCAGCTTTCCATCTGTTGATCCAACTGATCCACCATCACACCATCCCCATCAAGTGATTTAGTGACAAATGCTGGGCCTGAGTTAAAATTTGCTCCTGGGGATACACCTCCTGCAGCTTTGGGCTTTATCAGGGCTGATTCCCAGACTACCAGGAGGAAGAAAGCAACTCATCCATCTCCTGGAGCAAAGGGAAGAGAAGGGATTTTGCCATGGTTTACCTGCAACCTGCTTCGTTATCAGTGATGTGACATGAGGGACACTTGGATTGTGGACAGGGAAAGCATTGTGGCAAAGCCAGGAAAAGTTTCTCAAGGTGGAAAAAGTGTAAAAGGTTTCTGAAAGAGGAGAAAGTTTCTGAAGGAGGAAAAAGCTTCTGAAGGAGGAAAAAGTTCCTGAAGGAACCTTGGAGTGCTCCACGTTTTGGGGCATCGCAGCTGCTGAGAACTGTGCTCTCATCACACATGTGGCTTTGCTTCCAAAAGCCTTACTGCAAATTAGGAGCTTGTCTCCTGGCCACCACAGGTGAAATATGGAAATAAAAAGACTTTTTGCCTTCTTGGATATTTGGTGAGCTCAGATGTAGCACAATTCAGCTGCTTGAGCAAGGATGGAAGAGGCTCAGAAGAAAACTTCCAGCTGCAAATATCAGGATGGGACACGTGCTCCTCATTTTCCTGCAGGTGAAGATGCAGTATCAGATATGGAAAAGCCTTTTACCTCAGGATAAATAATTACCTCGGGATAAATAATATTTCCTGAATGATATTTTTTTCACTTTGTAGAAATATTGGAAAATAGGCAGCAGGGTGGCATGGCAAGCATCCGATACGTTGTAGTTAATTAAGCAAGTGTAATAATAAGAATTAGGTTTTTCCACTTGTGACAAACCTTTCCTGAATTTTTTCTACAGCTGCTAAGATGTTATTCGAACACAATAAGAATTTCCATGAATCTGGGGAAAGAAGCCCAAGGTCCTGGCAACACAGTGTTTCACAAAAAAAAAAAGAAAAAAAAAAATTCGAAAGGGAAAATAAAGTCAAACAAACAAACAAAAGCACAGCCCTGTACAAGATTGAAAGCAGCAGAAACCAAATTAAGGTTTGACATTGTCCAGAAAACAGCCCTGACCCCAATCTAGGCATGAGCCACCACTACTGCCATGAGAGTTATTGCACATCAGGAGCTGGGGCTGGGGCTGGTGGCCTTTTGCCCGTGTCCAGGCTGCTTTCCATGGGCAAATCATAGAATTATTGAGTGGTTTCAGTAAGAAGGGACCTTGAAAGATTATCTGGTTCCAAACCCCTTGCTGTGGGCAGGGACACCTCCCACCAGCCCAGGTTGCTCCAAGCCCCATCCAACCTGACCTGAGACATTTCCAGGGATGGGGCAGCCACAGCTTCTGGGGACAACCTGGGTCAGGATCTCACCACCCTCAAAGCAAAGAATTTCTTCCTAAGATCTCAACTCAGTGTCCCCTCTTGCATCTTGAAGCTTCCCCCTTGTCCCATCACTCCATGTTCTTATCAAAAATTTCTCCCCAGCTTTCCTGGAGTCTCTTCAAGCACTGGAAGGTGCTCCAAGGTCTCCCCAGAGCCTTCTCCAGGCTGAATGAGTTGGACGCTCACGAAGATGACTGTGGATGCGGTGGGAGAATTCCATGCTTGGAGAAAGGGGGAGGAAGACAACCAGAGCTCAGGAACACGTGTTAGAAGAAAGTCCACACTTTGCTGCTTGTTTACCAACTAATTTTAGAAGTGCTAAGCTCTGCAGAAATGCACTTTTCATGTTTGCCAGGATGATAAAGTGCTCAGCGCTGCCGTCGGGCCAGCCAAGGGCTTGCGTGAACAATGGGCCCTCCTCTGAGCTGCTTGACTTTAAATAAAAAGCCAAACAGAAAGAAAGACTTAAAAGTAAAAACCTGAGGCTTGTCAGGATTGAATGGTGGAGGGGGAAGGAAAGAGTTGGTGGAGGCCAACCCACTGCACCCAGGTGTGAGAACAGCAAAAACTGGAGTGTTGCTTTCCTTGTTTTTCAGCTGGTTTTGATACCACTTGTTCTGGGGCACACTTGTGTTTGGCCACTTGGAGCTGAATTCTTTGGGTTTTGGATTGCTCCATCCATTGGCCCCCTTCAATCTTAATCCCTCGTTTTGTGGGATTTCTCAGGTTTTTACCTCTTTTGAGTTTATCTCTTGACCTCTTCTGAGCTCGGTCCCTTATCTTTAAGATTACACAATCTCTCGAGCCCTTTTGGGCTCAATCCCTTGTTTTGAGGATTGCTAAATCCCTTGGCCCCCTTCAATCTCAGTCTTTTGGTTTTGGAATTGCTCAATCTCTTGTCTCTTCACACTCTTTTGTCTCTTGAGATTACTCAGTCCCTTACCCATTTTCAGCTCCGTTCCACGACCCCTTCAATCTCAGTCCAAGAACCTGTGGCTTCTTCAGCTTCAGTCTCTTGGTTTTGCAATTGCTAAATTGTTTGGTCCCCTCAATTTCAGTCCCTTGGTTTTGGGATTTCTCAGTCCCTTGGCCCCTTCAATCTCAATCCCTTGTCTTTGAGATTACTCAGTCTTTTAATCCCCTCCACCTGGGGATCGCTCAAGCCCTTGGTCCCTTTTAAGTTGAGTCCCTCAACTCTGGGACCATAAGTGATGGTGAGCAGAGACTTTCTCCTCAAGAAGCCCCACTAGATCTAGCACCAGGACTTGCAGAACTCTGGAGATGTTCTACAGCAGCCACTCCAGGCTCCTAGGAAGTATCTGCTTCTACATCATCAACCCCAAAGCCTGTTTCATTGATTGGGGTTGCTTCACTGATCATAGAATCATGGAATTGTTTGGGTTGAAAGGACCCTAAAGATGATCTAATTGCAACCCCCCTGCCATGGGCAGGGACACTTCCCACCAGCTCAGGATACTCCAAGCCCCATCCAACCTGGACTTCAACATTTCCAGGAATGAGGCAGCCACACCTTCTCTGAACAACCTGGGCCAGGGTCTCATTATCCTTACACTAAATAATTTCTTTCCATCTCCCCTCTTTCCATTTGAAATCCTTCCTCATCATCCCATCACTCCAGGTCCTTTTCCAAAGTCCCAGCTTTCCTGTAGCCACTTCAGGCACTGGAAGGTGTTTTAAGGTGTCCCTGCAGCCTTCTCTTCTCCAGGCTGAACACCCCCAACTCTCTCAGCCTGGCTCCAGAGCTGCTCCAGCCCTCTGATCATCTTTGTGGCATCCTCTGGACTCACTCCAACAGTTCCATGTTCTTGTGTTGGTGACCTCAGACCTGGACCCAGCACTCCAGGAGGGTCTGACCAGAGTGGAACAGGGGGGGACAATCCCCTCCTTGTCCCTTCTGGTCACGCTGCTGGGGATGCAGCCCAGGACACAGTTGGTTCCTGTGCATGTTGCCAGCTCATGTTGATCTTCTCCTCACACAACACCCCCAAAACCTTCTCCTCTTGATCCATTCTCCACCAACCAATAGTTCTTCATGGCTTCACCCCTACTCAGGTTCCTGTGCATTCCTGTTAGGGGTGGAAACAGGCAGAAGAGTACAAAAAGCTGCTCTTAGGTACAGGCAACTCATCTCTTGTTTTGTTGTTACCTTCTGGAGGCTGAGGACTTCTGCTGTCTGGTGAGTAAAATAAATTACCCCCAGCAGCTGCTAGTGCTGATCATCTGAAACAGTGGAACTCACTTAAATGAATAATAATTAAAGGAATAAATTTCCCTGAGTGCCAGCCTCAAAGAAAAAAAAAAAAACTTTTTGTTCAGCAAGAAAACAAAGAGAGAGCCTCACAAAATGAATCACTTGGCTCTTTCTAAAGGAGGCTGAGTGTGGCTTATTAAAGGAGCCAGAATGGGTCAAGGAAGCTTTTTCATAGAATCACAGAATGCCAGATTAGAAAGGACCTCAAGGATCATCTGCTCCAACCCTTCTAATATTATTGTTTATATCAGATGTCTCAGCACCCCATCGAGCTGAGACTTCAAACTTTCCAAAGTGGGGGAATCCACCTCTTCCCCTGGGAGACCATTCCAATGCCTGACTGTCCTCAGAGTGAAAAATTTTCCTCTTGTGTTTGTGGAATCATGGAACAGAATATTTTCCTGGGTGCCAAGGTCGTGGTCAAACATGCTGAGCAGAAGTGAGTGCAGTTTATGGCAAAACCTCTTCCCTTGATGAGCAAAAAATAATGGGAAACTGGGATGATCCACTTAGGAGAGCCATTAAAATGGTCAGAGGGATGGAGCAGCTCCCTGGGAAGCCAGGCTGAGGGATTGGGGTTGTTCAGCCTGGAGAAGAGGAGGCTCCAAGGTGACCTTAGAGCAACCTCCCAATATCTGAAGGGGCTCCAAGAAAGCTGGGGGAGGGCTTTGGACATGGGGGGGTAGGGAGAGGACAAGGGAAATGGGTTAAAACTGGAAGAGGGGAAATTTAGGTTGGAGATGGGGGAGAAATTCTTTAATTTGAGGGTGGTGAGACCCTGGCACAGGTTGCCCAAGGAAGTTGTGGCTGCCCCATCCCTGGCAGTGTCTCAGCCCAGTTTGGACGGGTATTGGAGCAACCTGGGCTGGGGGAGGTGTCCCTGCCCATGCAGGGGGTTGGGACTGGATGAGTTTTCAGGTCCCCCCCAATTTGAACCATTTTATGACCCATTTATTGGTGGAACCAATCATCTGCTGGCCATGGTCACTTGGGCCAAACCCTAGCTGTTTCCCTCCTTGTGGTAGATATCCATAAATTCTCCTTGATTTGGGACTTCTGAAGCAGATGGGAGAGGCAGGGAATCCACCCCCTCTACTCTGCTCTGGTGAAACCCCCTTGTAGTGCTGAGTCCAGTTCTAGGGTCCCCATCACAAGAAGCACATGGGGCTGTTGGAGTGAGTCCAGAGGAGGCCACAAAGATGATCTGAGGGCTGGAGCATCTCTGCTCTTGGAACAGGCTGAGAGGATTGGGGTTGTTATTCCTGGAGAAGAGGAGAATGCAATGTGGAGACCTTGGAGCACCTTCCAGTGACTGGAGGGGCTCCAGGAAAGCTGGGTAGGGATTTTGACAAGGACCTGGAGTGGTGGGATGATGGGGAATGGCTTCAAAAGTGGAGGTTGAGATGAGATCTTAGGAAGAAATTCTTCACTGTGAGGGTTGGTGAGACCCTGGCCCAGGTTGTTCCAGGAAGCTGTGGCTGCCCCATCCCTGGAACCATTCAAGGCCAGGTTGGATGGGGTTTGGAGCAACCTGGGTTTGGTGGGAAGTGTTCCTGCCCATGGCCCATGGGGATTGGATCTAGATGATCTTTGAGGTCCCTTCCAACCCAAACCAGTTGATGATTTTATGAGCAGCAATGGGCTCAGTGGTTTCCTCTGTCCCAAGGAGGGTCACGTGGATGGTGGGTGCAGGGCTGTCACCCTAACAATGTTTTCACCCTCTTGCACATCCTTTTACCCTGGCATATGCCAACTTCTCAACTTCAGACTTGGGTTTGGTTTTTTTGGTTTTGTTTTTTTTTTTTTGCTATTTCCCTTTTCCACATCCTTCCTACCATGTCAAAAATAAATTACTAGATCAGATTCACAAGCAGAATTTCCATGTGGTGAGTTCCTGCTCCTTGAGCTGTGCCCTAGGACCAGTGAAGTCCTTTCTAAGTAACTGAACAGATAATAATTCACTGTGTTCCCTCCCTGGAGCTGTTTTTTAATGCAAAAGATGTTACAGACCATCTAGTTCTAACCCCCTTCCATGGGCAGAGACACCTTCCATTAGACCAGATTTCTCCAAGCCCCATCCAACCCGGCCTTCAACACTTCCAGGGATGGGGCAGCCACAACTTTTTTTGCTTTGCCAACCCTCGGGTGAGGTGAGAGCTGAACAGGGAATGTTGGAGCTGGATGGAAGCATCCTGCTGCCCATGCTGGCATCCTGAAAAGCACCAAGTGTTGCTTCCAAATGCAGTTCTTGGGCTACCAAGGCAAATCTCTGTGAGCTTTTGCTTGGAGGAGGAGAAGTGAGGGACCCCTCAAGTCCCGAGATATTTTGTGGGGATTATTGAGAAAAAAACCCATGTTCCTAATAAATGCTGGTGGAGGGTTGAAGCATCTGACCTGCTCATTTCAAACATATTTTGTGGCTGTGGAGCTTTTTGGCAAGGATAAATCGTGCCTCTTTTCCATCAAAAGCTGGAATTTCAAGCCGGAGGCGAACGCCGCGGAAAACACCGTGGGACCGCTCGGCTGCGGATTCCTTGAGAGGAGCAGGGATTTAAAAAGGGAAAAAAAAAAAAAAAAAAAAAAAAAAAGGAGTTAGGCTGGAGCCCCCGCTATTAATCATAGCTGTAATCATGCATTTAATGAACATGACAGCTCCTGCTCCCTCCGGAGAGACGCTCTGAGTCTCACGGCTGGGTTAGGTACAACAATCACTTCTCTCCGCTCGCGCTTGATAACGCCGGGAAGCGGCGGAGCAGCCGGTGTCAGGTTGGGATGATGCATGAAGAGAAACAACCCTGTTTGCACGGGCTGTGGATTTCCTTACAGATGATGCTCTCCGAACCGACGGAATCATTAAGAAGGCAAGAAAAGGAGAAAGGAAAAAAATAAAAAGCAGAGGGAGAAAAACACCTGTCCCTTACGCAGGGTA
Organism: Heliangelus exortis; assembly: GCF_036169615.1. Taxonomy (NCBI): domain Eukaryota; kingdom Metazoa; phylum Chordata; class Aves; order Apodiformes; family Trochilidae; genus Heliangelus; species Heliangelus exortis. Next base: position 150,220,967 of record NC_092423.1, on the reverse strand, counting down.
TAAAATATCAAGCCTGACGCCGCCGTGCTGTGTGTAATCAGTTAAAAAGCCCTTAACGTGCAGTTCTTGATGCTCTCCCCAGCAACTTTTTTTTTTTTTTTCCTTGGTTTTTTTTTTCCTTCTGCCTTTGAGTGTGAACTTGCTGTTCCACTCATTTTAAATCTCTGCAGCCAGGGGCTTTGCTAAGACAGGGGAAAGCAGAATTAGGGAATGCGCGGAGTCGCTCTCTCGTCTCGACGCTGGGTGGAGAGCAACTGGGGAGAAAAACAGGATGGATTTGGGACTGGCATCTCTCTGAAAAAATAAAATCATGTTATTTGGCGAAACAAGACTTTCAGAGACCAGAGTCAAACCCTACAGGGGATCATTTTGGCTTTTTGTTTGACTTAATCCAGACTGCGGCAAATTTCAGCTCCTAATTTGTTTTATTTCTCTTTTACCCTCCTGGCCCCTGCCTTTTTCTCAGCCCCAATTTTACAGCATGTGGGTGACTTTAATATTATAGATACACCCTCTGTCTGCAGAATATCAGACACTTTGTATTTAATAATGCAAACCTCTTGGTAGCAGCTCTGATGGGGCATCCCAGATTGGCAACCAGACCAAAAATCAAAATTCGGACCTCCGTGATGGAATCATCAAACCCACCCTCCTACATCTCCTCCTTTGCTTCTTTGGTGCTCGTAGAGTCTCACTTCTATTTAAACTTCTTTTTTTAAGATGCAAAAGCTTTTAAAATACAACCATGCCAGAGAATTTCCTTCATAAATTCCATTTATGGAATTTAAGCAATATATGGAGCTTCTTAACTGGAAGCTTTATGCAGCCAGGGGCTGTCTCCTCCTGGGTTAATATTTAGGTGGCTTTCAGAGAGGATTTGCAAGCAAGGTGAGGAATTAGGCAGTGGGAAAGCATAGAGGAAGGGTTTCTTTGCCAGCTGCCAGTCTAATGCTTTGCCAGACCTGGGAGGATGTGCCTCACCTGGATTTTGCTGTGGATGGGACCAGCTCTCAGGTGGTTAAACTACCTCCAGGCTACAATTCACAGCAAGAACCCATCCTGGGAGATGCAAATCTCCTGTCCGTGGATAACATCATGGTTTCTTGCCAGAAGAAGGCAAAAAAACCCTCCCAATTTTTACCATAAATGAGTTTTTCTTTTTTTTAGATATAAATTAAAAACCAGTGGCATGAGGCCGTTGCATCTTTTATCTGTTTACTTATCTATTTATTTTTTTAGTGATTCCTCCTTTCTGGCCAAGATGTGGCTGTCAGGCTGCTTTAACTAAAAGGATGGCACAGAAGCACGGGAGCGTGGTTGTCCCCTTTTGGGCTGCTTTTATGCCCAAATATTAAATATTTAGAGAGATTGTCTGCTGCCCTGGGGAGCTGGCTCCTGGTATTGCCCATCCTGCTGACTTGGCTTCAAGGAGCATTAAACATAATTGCAAAGGGCTGTGGGGTGCTCTATCCCAAGATAGAGAAATAAGGCTGGGGAAGGGACTTGAGCACAAGGAAGGGCTGAGGGAGCTGGGGGTGTTGAGGCTGGAGAAGAGGAGGCTCAGGGGAGACCTCATCACTCTCTACAACTCCCTGAAAGGAGGTTGGAGCAGGGGGGGAGTCAGGCTCTTCTCCCAAGTAGCTACCAGTAAGACAAGAGGCCATGGGCTTAAGCTCTGCCAGGGGAGGGTTAGGTTGGATTTTAGGAAAAAATTATTTCCAGAGAGGGTGATCAGACACTGGAATGGGCTGCCCAGGGAGGGGGTGGATTCCCCATCCCTGGAGGTTTTTAAGAAGAGGCTGAATGTGGCACTCAGTGCCATGGGCTGGGAACCACGGGGGGAGTGGATCAAGGGTTGGACTTGATCCCAGAGCTCCTTTCCAACCCAAATGATTCTGTGATTCTGTGATCCCTACTTCTCTAATGGTCAGACTTTAGTTTGGGGCTTTTCTCCCAGCATCAATCTGGAGGTCGACCAGAGCACGCTGACCTCAACCCACGTCCTCCCTAAGAGATGCTCTGGGGCATCTTCAGAGCAACCCATAGTTGACATGTGGTTTGCTTGGTTTCTTTGCCACCAAAACCCAGTTGTAAAAGCTGCTTCTAGAGCGAGGCAGCCAAAAAGAAATTCAAAATCACCACAACAAAACCCTCAGGGGTGACTCCCAACCCCATCCTCAACGCGCCGGCGGCAAAACTCGAGCGAGCTCGCGGCGAGCTCCGGCGCCTTCCCCGGCGAGTTCCACGGAGCTTTCCTCAATGCCTCTGATAGACAGGCATGGGCCACCCTCCCCAGCATCGTGCTGGCACCAAAGGCTTTGATTTGAAGAGGGAACAGATGGGGCTTCGCCAACTCCGGCAGCCCGAGTGACAGCTTCGCGCGCGGGGCCATCAAATTCCACTCGCTCACTCTCCCAACGCGCCCGGGCTGGCAGGTGAGTGACTTGAGACTCTCTCCTACCACCTGGAAAACTGAAAAACAGCTTTTAGTTTCAGTTGATTCCTTCCTACGTGATTTAATGAGGTTCAGAGGTAAGCGTTGGACTTCCCTGGCTTCAGGGTGCAACCAAGCCAAGCGTGGAAATTTGCTGGGCTGATGGTGCAAGTGTTCAAGTTGGCCAAACATCTTTTTTTTGGTGTGTTTGGGTTCCAAGGGGAAAGGTTCTCCATGTATTTGGAGATGTCAGGGATTTCTTTTGTCTCAGATGCTTCAGGGGTGGTGGTGCAACCAGCGCCAAGTGTGGAAATTTGCTGGGCTGATGGTGCAAGTGTTCAAGTTGGCCAAACATCTTTTTGTTTTTTTGGCATTTTTGGATTCCAAGGGGAAAAATTCTCCATGTATTTGGAGATGTCGAGGAGTCCTTTTGCCTCTTCTGCTTCAGGGGTGGTGGTGCAACCAGCACCAAGCATGGAAATTTCATGGGTTGATGGTGCAAACGTTCAAGTTGGCCAAACATCTTTTTTTTGGCATGTTTGATTCCATTCGGAAAGGTTCTCCATATATTTGGAGATGTCAGGGATTTCTTTTGCCTCTTCTGCTTCAGGGGTGGTGGTGCAACCAAGCCAAGCATGGAAAATTGATGGGTTGATGGTGCAAGTGTTCAAGTTGGCCAAACATCTTTTTTTTTGGCATGTTCGGGTTCCAAGGGGAAAGGTCCTCCATGTATTTGGAGATGTCCAGGAGTCCTTTTGCCTCTTCTGCTTCAGGGGTGGTGGCCTCCTCACCCATCTTAGCTCTGGAAGTTGCCTGTTTGGTGTTAAGCAGTGAGACTGTAGGATCATCAGTGGGTTGGAAGGGACTTGTAAAGGTCATGGAATTACAGGATCAATATGATTTAGGTTGGAATGCACCTTTAAGATCATTGAGTTGAGTCATTAACCCAACACTGCCAGATCCCCCACTAAACCTCAGCACATCTCCGTGGCTTTGAAGTCCCTATGGGGATGGAGACTCCACAACTGTTCTGGGCACCCTGACAACCCTTTTGGGGAAGGAATTGTATCTAATATCCAATCTAAACCTCTGCTGGCACAACTTGAGGGTTTTTTTCATGTCCTGTTGCTTGTTCCTTGGGAGAAGAGACCAACATCCACCTCACTCTGACCTTTCAGGTGGTTGTAGAGAGGGAGAAGATCTCCCCTCAGCCTCCTTTGCTCCAAGAACACCACCAGTTCCCTCAGCTGCTTCTCAGAAAACTTGTGCTCCAGACCCTTCCCCAGCTCTGTTGCCCTTCTCTGGAAACTCTCCAGCACCTCAATTTCCTTTCTCTTGTAAGGGCCCCAAAACTCAACCCAAGATTTGAGGTGTGGCCTCACCAGTGCCAAGCACAGGGAAACAATCCCTGCCCTAGTCCTGCTGGCCAAATTATTGCTTTTACAAGCCAGGCTGCTCTTGGTTACCAAGTTCCACCTCCCAGAAGTGAGCAGGTGAATCTTCAACTGGATCAGGTTGCTCAAAGCCCCAACCCAACCTGGTCTTGAATGGTTCTGGGGATGGGACATCTCCAACCTCTCTGGGCAACCTGGGTCAGAGTTTCATCACCCTGATCAGAAAACATTTCTTCCTTAGATCTGGGTGGAATCAATTCCTTTTTAGCTAAAAACAATCACCCCTTGTCCTCTCACAACAGGCCCTGCTAAGAAGTCTGTCCCCATCTTTCTTATATAATATTCCTTGAATATTAAAAAGCTGCAAGAAGGTTTTCCTGGAGCCTTCCCTTCTCCAGCCTGGAGAACCCCAACTCTTTCAGCCTTTCCTTATAGCAGAGGTGCTCCAGCCCCCTGATTGTTTTGGTTTGGTTTTTTTTTTGGGTGAATTCCTGCAAAATGTTCTGATTCTGAGCAAATGATATATATTTGTTGTTTATTTTCTCTTTGTTTCCAACAGCAAGGTTGCTTTGTACACCCAGTCCTGGTCCTTCTCCATCCAACTACCTGAACAGATCAGCCACGAGCCGATACATCGCCAGGTCTGTACTCAAGGGGAGGAACATTGTGCTCCCTCTCTGGGTGCTACACATGATTTATGCTCCAGGAGGGTGTTGCTGGCTTCAGACACAACTATTAACTTGGTTGTTTATTTGGTGAAGCTCTAGCTGCTGGTTTTTTCCTGTACTCTGCCACGAGCAGCTATTAAGCTCATCAGAAACCCTTGGTTTCTGCTTTAAAGAAGTTTGGAAAGTTGTAAGTGGACAGCAGCACCTTTCTCAGTCGTAGAATCATGGGGTGGTTTGGGTTGGAAGGGACCTTAAAGATTATCTTGTTCCAAAGCCCCTGCCATGGGCAGGGACATCTCCTACCAGCCCAGGTTGCTCCAAACTCCATCCAACCTTCAGCACTTCCAGGGATGGGGCAGCCACAGCTTCTCTGGGCAACCTGGGCCGGGGTCTCACCACCTTCACAGCAAAGAATTTCTTCCTCAGATCTCATCTAAATCTCCTCTCTTGAAGCTTGGAACCCTTCCCCCTCATCCCATCCCTTATCCAAAATTCCTCTCCAGATTTCCTGAAGCCCTTTCAGACACTGGAAGGTGCTCTAAGGTCTCCCTGCAGACTTCTCCAGGCTGAACAAGCCCAACTCTCTCAACCTGTTTCCACAGGAGAGGGTCCCTCAGCCCCTGAATCTTCTTCATGGCCTTAAACAAACCCAAATCCTCCTTGGAAAGTCCCTTTTAAAATCAACCAATATTGTTCCCAAGGAATATTTTGGTTCCCCCCCATCCCAACTCACAAGCCCATCCCAATTTAACCCAGCAAACTGGTAGGTTTTCCTGCTGTCCCACCCCCAAACTGGGAACCTGCCTCTTGGCAACTGGGAATCAGTGTGTTGGGAATAATGACACCACGTTGCTGCTGTTCAGCTCCCTGCCAGCTTTCTCCTTGTCTTTTTTTAATTTAAGTTGTGTGTGCTCCAGATGTGCCACATATCATCACGTCCTTAAGTGGGAGCATTTGCAGACAAGTCCCTCTTAATTGTAGCAGAATAAAATTTATTCCCAAAGTATGTCTGTTCCAGATGTCTGTATGCAAACCTAATGCCAGATCCCAGCTATATTTTATCATATTCTACTGCTAATATAAACTGCTTTTAAATGTGCCATTGGAGTTAAATGGGGATGGAGCCCAACCTGCAAATGCTTTCTGGTCAACATCCTGGTGAGCTGGGTGAGTATCATGAGTAGCCAAGGTGTTGACTGTGGGAGAGCCCTTTTTCAATATCATAATTTAGGATAGAATCATCATGGTTGGAAAGGACCTTCAAGATCAGCAAGTTTAGGACTTCAAGATCAGGACTAGGGGGAAAATCTTAGCTCAGCTGGCCACACTGTTTCTGATAAAAAAATGCCTTAAAAATATAAATAATCCTGAAAGAATCATTTAAAAAAATTTAAAAAACACCTCAAAATAATTTTATACATAAAGATTTATCCTCTAGTCCCTAATGTGTCCAACTACCCAGACAACCTAAAGCAAGTAGCTTTGTGTGCCCCATGCAGAACACTGGAAACTTGAGTTGTCTTTTCTGTACCATCTGATTATCTTCTTGGAGAGATCAAATGTGCCCTCTGTGGGGCTGCATTCACCCAGCTCTCAATATTTCCCCTCTTTCTCTTGGTCCCATACACCCCTGGGGCTGCTGGGTCATCACCTCTTTAGATGGAAGCTTGTGGAAAATGTGTGCTAAGCAACTTCTGATGGCCTTAAGTAACTTCTAGAGGCACCAAGCAATTATTAGTGATTTTATTTGGTGTTCCTTCGTGTTCCTGCAGCCATCATGAAGTCCCTCATTGGTTGAGGTCCAAAAGCAGGTCCCTACTTGAAGACCTTCAATACCCTGGGGAGTTCAATGGGGCATCTGGCAGACCCATGTATTGAAACACCACTTCCCCAACAGGAACCCAGCAGAGTGTGGGATGTTTTCTACCTCACCATGGTCTCCAAAACTTCAGGATGCTCTCTCCATGCTCATAAAATCCTAAGAGAGAATCACAGTCATGGTGGTGGGAAGGGACCTCTGGAGAGCTCTGTTTTTCCTCCTGCCTCAGAAGGTCTCTTCTCCTTCCATCATATTTCTCTGAGAAAGTCTGGTCCCACTCTACACCATCCTATTAAGAAGCCACAGAGGACAATAAAATCCCCCTTGGCCTTGCTGAGCAAATCAACCTGTGGCCTCTTCTCAGATGTCCTCTGCTTCAGCCCCAACCATCTTGGGTGCCTTCACTGGACCACACTCCCAGTTCATCACTGGATGTGTTGTACTGGGAGCCCCAAACTAAACCCAGGGCCCAGCTGTGGTCTTGCAAATGCCAAACAGAGGGGACAGATCTCCCCCTGGTCCTCCTGGCTGCATTTTTGCTCATGCAGCCCAGGATGGGGTTGGCATCATCACCACTCCTGGGTGTCTTGATGTTCTTGGGTCCCCAGGTCTTCTGCAGAGGAATTTCCTGGCAAGCTGGCCACAACTTGTCCTGCTGCATGTTGTGTGCTGTGGGTTTAACACTGCCCCAGCAATTAAACCAAATACCAGATGCTCTCTATTAATCCCCTTCCCCTCCCTGATAAAGAAAGGAGAGAGAATAAGGGAGAGAGACTGATGGGTTGGGAACTAAACTACACAGCTTTAATGGAACAGGAATGAGAAAGAGGAAAAATGACTGAATATATACAAATATACAGGAAAATGGATCCCAGGTTCCTCTCTCCCCCTTCCCCCAATAACTCTCCCATCCCCACCCAGGCTGCAGGGCAGCCCTGGGAAGTCCAGGCTGGACTCCTGGGCTCAGCAGCAGTGGGGAGCTGGAGGCAGGAACACACAGATTCAGGCTGGCATGGATCAGGAGCACAGGCAGAGGAAGGGATGGAATCCTCCCAGGATGCCCAAGCAAACAGGCACAGGGGAAGAAGGGGAAGCAGGAAGGGCTTTGCCCCTGGTGATCCCTCCAATTTCTCCTGAGGATGAGGTGGATGGGATGGAATCCTCTGTTTGGTCAATTCTGGCCATTTCTCTTGTCTGTTCCTCCCCAAAGGAGGGCTGCAGCTGGGACCTCTTGCCTCCTTTTCTCCTTGCAGAGGGCCAAATGTTCCTCAGAGCTGAGCAGTGGCCTTGGTTCTGCACCCCATTCTCCAGCTGGAACTCTAAACATCGAGTGGGATCAGTCCCAGCAGCAGACACTGCCTGAGAAACTTGCTGTTCATTTCAGCAAGTGCAGCTCCTTCCAAGAGACTCAGCTGAAAGCAAAAGTCCAAGACAGAAAATCACCTTTATCCTGGCCCTAACGAGGACAGTACCTCAGCCTTTTCCTCATCCTTTGCCATTTTGTTTCCTCCTCATTCAATAAAAGACAGAGATTCTCTTTAGTCCTCTTTTTGTTGCTAATAATAATAATAATAATAATAATAATAATAATCACCTTTATCCTGGCCGAAACTAGGACAGTGTAGATGTTTCCAGGGTTGGAGATTGGCCTCCTCTTGCAGATTATTAAAATCTGGGGTGAAGTTGGCCAAAAGTAAAGACATGAAGAGCTTATGGCCCAGCACAAACTTCCCGAATATCTCCCTCTCCCATCAAAACGTAACTCGGGCTCTGTCGTGGTTTCAGGTGCTGTTGACCTGTCCTCTCTGTGTCATTGTTGTATCAAAATGAGAGGTGTTCCCTGACCCTGTCTCTCCTTCTCCTTCAGCCGTGCTGTTCAGAGGAGCTTGGCCATCATTCGTCAAGCCAAGCAGAAGAAAAAGAAGAAGGAATATTGCATGTACTACAACCGCTTTGGGAAATGTAACCGGGGGGAGAGCTGTCCCTACATCCATGATCCAGAGAAGGTGGCTGTCTGCACCAGGTATGGATGCACCAGGTCAGGTTTTGGCTTATCAGAGCATCACAAAATGATTTGGGTTGGGATAGAACTCGGGAGATGATCCAGTCCTAACCCACTTCCCACACTTTCTGACCCGGCTCCTCCAAGTTCCATCCAACCCAACCTTCAACACTTCCAAAGATGGGGCAGCCTCAGCTTTTCCAGGCAAACTGGTCCAGGCTCTCACCACCTCATTCTTTCTCATTGAAAAGAATTTCTTTCAAGTATCTAACCTAAATCTCCCCTTTTTCAGCTTGAAACCATTCCCCTTCATCATATATTCCATGCCCAGCATTCCTGGACCCTCTTCAGGTGCTGGAAGGTGCTCTGAAGTCTTCCCAAATCCTTGGTTCTTCTTAATTGATGACCAAGTCTGGGTTTGGGCTGTAGTCCTTGCATACTTTAGGAATTTCTGGTCCTTAAGGGTCTTTTGGGTCTCCAACCATCCACATTTCCACGAATCACTAGAGGACAATGCTGATCTACTTCTGATCTGGTGTTTCCTTACCCTGGTGCCTTCTAAATCCAATCCCATTGTCATCTCTTATTTTTCTCAGTCTGCTGTTGGTTTAGGAAGTCCTTTTTTTTTTTTTTTTTCAGCCCTGGGTGTTTGAGGAGCTGCACACAGCTATCTTTCAGTCACAATCATCTGCAAACTTAGTTTGCTGGTTCTGTATGTTCTCCATTTATTCAAACCAACTTGAATTTGGTTTTATTTTTAATGAACCTCTCCATGCTCAGCTCTAAATTCAGCCAACTTTTTCCTGTGAGGTTATGCAACTCAGAATATATGAGACTGCTTTGGAAAGGTTCAGACCACCTCACTTCCCACAGTAATGTGTATTTTATTAATCTACTGTCACCCTCGTGCTTCCTAGGAGTCCAAACCCTGAATCCAGACATCCCCACATGCCCTGGGATCTTGGTTTCTTCTCTTGACTGTTAGCCACTTAAACCCAGAGATCCTCCTGATGCTTCATCCAGAATCTGGAGTAATCAGGGTTCTAGAAAGGACCTGGTAATAGAATCATAGAATCCTTTTGGTTGGAAAAAACCTTTAAGAACAAGTCCAACTGTGCCAAGTCCACTGCTTGAGTCAACCCATGTCTTGCCTCAGCACTTTTAAATCCCTCCAGGGATGGTGACTCCACCACTTCCCTGGGTAGCAGATGTTTGCTGTTTAAAACCCTTGGGTTTTGCAGCCCACCTCATGCTCAACCTTCTCCTTCTGGTGTTTCTGCAGGTTTCTTCGTGGCACGTGCAAGAAGACAGATGGGACCTGCTCATTTTCCCACAAAGTCTCCAAAGACAAGGTCTGTATCAATCACAGAATGGTTTTGGGGTGGAAGGGGCCTTAAATGTCATCTGGTTCCAAGAAGACATTTGGAAGCTTCTTGGAAGAAGCTTGGTGGGACTCCAGGAGCCAGTAGAGCTTTCCAGTGGCTTCCCAATGAGCTTGGAGGGACTTTACTGGCAAGCAGATCTATGCTGGTTGTAGGGAATTTTACCTCTTTGAGTGCTGTCAACAAAGTTTGGTTGTAGTTGGCTTAAAAGCTCTTTCAGGCTCATGATGGACTTGTGAGAGCAGAAGGTGCCTCCCAGCCAGTGGGGGAAATGATGAGCACATCAAGCATCAGATTGGAGCACTCAGGGCTGTGTTGGGTTAAGGAGCACTTAAACTCCAGGGATTGGAGAGAAAGAGCATGGAAGTAGCCTTTAAGTTGCATCTAATCCTTAGCTACCTCTGTACCATGACCCTTCCCTCTAGATCACCCTGGCTCCCTCTAAATCAACCTTGGGGTTGGAAGAGGAGGATGTTAGAACACACAAGAGGTCTAAATTAACCTTTCTACAAAGCCAGGCAGTGAAAGCAGCTGGCAGAAGAGTTTTTGAGTTCATCATCATCTTCAACCTCCTTGGTGTGCTCGGGGCTCCGTGGTTTTATTACACAGGGCGAGATGGAAAAATAATTAGGTTTTCTTTTAGTGATTATCAGTTGAGAATTTAGTGGTTTAACACCTAGAATCTCAGGTCAAATGTAGCTCTGGAGACCTCAAGTGTTGAAGCTGAGGTGGAGTTGGTGCAGAAGGTTAAGTGTAGCTGCTGGGTCCTTTGCCAAGCTGGGATGTGAAATTTACATTTCAGCTTTGTTGGGTGGATTTTAAGGATCATTTCTCTGCTACAGACAAAGGATCACCCAAACAACAGCAAGAATGTTAATCCCACCAGGGTACTGAAACACAAAATAAAGCAGGGGGGTGGTTTGTGACCAGCTCTGGTGTCAATGCTTCACTGTTGGGATAGAGATGCCAGAAAGTAGAGACACGTCCCACTAGACCAGGTTGTTCCAAGCCCCTCCTGGCCTTGAATGCTTCAAGGATGAGGCAAGCACAGGTTGGGCAACCTTGGCTAGGGTCTCACCACCCTCACAGGAAAGAATTTCTTCTGAAAATCTACTCTCAATCTTTCCTCTTCCAGTTTAAAGCCATTACTCCTCATCCCATCACTACGTGCCCTTGTCAAAAGTCCACCCCTATCTTTAGAGCCCTTTCAGGGGCTGGAAGGTGCTCTAAGGTGTTCCTGGAGCCTTCTCTTCTCCAGGCTGAGCAAATCCAACTCTGTCAGTCACTCAAGTTCTGGTTCTTTAGCCTGTGCCCTGTGAATTGTCCTTTTAGCACCTTCTTCCCCCCCCTCCCTTGGAGCATCACTTAGGTAATTAAAGTGCAATTATTTGACTGCTAAAGGATTCAACCCAGGGGATGTCAGGTCCTGTCAGCATCTAGGACAGGACCTTTTCCAACAGGATTTGCCTTTGGGCAGACTGTTTTCCTGTCTCCTTTTCCTCTCCCTTTGCCTGAGGCACGTTCTTTGTCAGTGGGGAGCTCATAAGTTATCGTGGCGGCGAGCGGAGCCGCTCGGAAGGAGGCACAGAGCACCATATGTTTTTTACATGGATCTCTCTTCAGAGTCACTTAATCACCAGTATATAAAATAGAGGAGATAGACTGGGGACAGCTGTACTCCCTGACTCGTGGCATGTCAAAAAAAAGGGATGAGGATGAGAATTGATAGAAGGGAAAAAGGGCTGGTTGGAGTTTCGGTTGTTGTTCCGTTTTGGTTTATTTTCTTTCTACAACAGGGAGTTAGACTTTAGAAATAAAAAAAGGCAAGAAAGATAAAAAAAGCTTTGCATAGAGCCTGGCTGGTGGTGTATCCAGAATTGCAAGAATCAATGCAGATTTGAAGGGGGCAGGGAGCCAATGAGACTTTTTCACCTGAGTCAGTGATGTGCAAGAGGTAACGGCAGCACGGAACCGCTGCCTGCACCTCTGTGCCAGAGGATTGCTACTCATCCAGCCCATGCAGGACCACTGCCTTACATCTGTACAAATTAATTACATGCTATTTCAGCAGGTGCTGGAGCTTTTTTTTTAGGTCCCAGAGCAAAAACCTGGGTGAGACTTTGGAGGTGGAACCTGCCAAGGAGTTGGTTGGTTGCCCATAGCTGTGTCCGCCAAATGCTGGTTGGATGCAGATGGGTTTGTGCCAGCTGGTCTTGGTACTCAGAAATATTTTCCTCAGCTTAATTTACTGGTGGAGGTGTGGCCTCAGTTTCCCCTCCAGAAACACAGGTGTGTCTTGGTGCTTCAAGGGAAACCACAAGTTTTTGGCTTCTGGGTTCCATTTTCAGTGGATAGATGGGGCCCACTGGCTGTGGAATGATGGGGACAACTGGTTTTTCCCTCTTAGCAGCATCTGACCAGTTAAAAATAGGGGAAGAAATATGACCAGTTAGAAATAGGGGAAGAATGGTGATAATATCATCATGATAATAAAACTGAATTTAAAAAGGAGGTGACAGTGCAGAAGAGCCAGTTTGCTGGTGGTACATTACGAACAGAATCCCTGGCAAAGGGGACCCATGGGGCAGAGGTGGCTTCTGCCCATCTCACCTTCTTCCTTAGCAGCTCACCTCTACTGAAGCATCATCCAAACCCAAGCTGAGGCATTAAATTAACAAACCTTACAAAGAAAACAGGCAGGTGCCAGCTCTCTGCCATGCCTTAGAAACAAATGCTTTCGGAACACACGTTTTTGGCCGTGCACGTCACACTCCGTGGGGAAAGAGGATTATTTTTCACAGGATGAAGGCTCCCTGGGGCCAGTTGAGAGGTCTCCACTCACCACCTTGTTGTCAACGCAAGGCTGGAAGAGAAACAACCTCTTCTGTGGAGTTCAAGCTTGTTTCAGGGTGATTTATAGCTGTGGGGATGCTGCTACCCAACGTGAGAGGCGACTTTTGCTTTTTAACTCCTGTAGCTCCCTGTTAACCCAGGTGATTACTTGCAAAGGTGGCATTGGCCTCATTTATCAGCAGTGAAAAAAAGCAGGTGAAGTCACTCAGTGGAGGAAGGCAACATTTTTTTTCCTCCACTCCTGTGTTTTTTGGAGCTTCTCTGATGTGGCATTGGGAGGCAGCTTGGGTTTGGGCTGTTTGAGTTGGGGGTTTAAGGAGAGAAAGGGTTTTCTGTGTGTTTAGTGAGGATGAGTTGTGGTTTGGGGGGGGAGGAATGGCACAAACTCCTCATAGGAGAAGCTTCAGGTTATTGTCACAGAATTGTTCTGGTTGGAGAAGACCTTTAAGATCATTGCATCCAACCATTAACCCAGTGCTTGAGTCCAGTGCTAAACCAGGTCCCTCAGCACCACATTTACACATCTTTTCAACACCTCCAGGAATGGTGATTCAGGCACCTCCCTGGGCATCCTGTTCCAGTGCCTGACAACCCTTTCAGTGAAGAAGTTTCTTCTAACAACCAATCTAAACCTCCCCTGGCACAACTTGAGGCCATTTCTTAGCATCCTGTCCCATGTTACTGGAGAGAAAAAACCTGAATCATCCTGTATCTCACCTCCCTGGAAAGTCACCAGCAATGGGACCAAAAGGAATGAAGGACCAAAATCTTGCAGGGCTTAGCTATTAGTTTGAGGACAAAAATCTTCTGGGGTGACTTCATGCCTCAGTTTCCCCACTAAAAAATGGAGACAATCCTTCTGTTTCACATGGGGAAATCTGCATGGGTTCAGCAAGAAGCTTTTCCCCATCCTAAGCAGCAAAACCCTTGCTCCAAGCAGAGGATGCTCTCTGGGGCAGGCTCCTGATGCTTGGCAGATGCCTTCAAAATCCAACCCGTGCCTCTGATGATGGAAAAAAAGAAGCCTGGAGGAGAAGGAAATCTGAGAGTTGGAGGATTGCAAGGGCTGCAGGACAAAGCCCTCAGCTGAGGAGCCCCCCACACAGGGAAATTCTCCACCATGGGGTCCTGGTGGTTGAGGGAAACCAATAAATCTGAATGAATGAGTTTGTGATTGAAGCTTCGCAAGAGGCTGGGACTCGGGCAGCCGCCCACTGCTGCTGCTACAACAGCTTTTCCCCTTGAGGAACTCGAAAAAGAATCAGCATTTTTCTCCCTAATAGAGCTTCAAAACTCTGTTGTGAGCAATTTGGAAATTCACGTGGAGTTTCGGGTTCATTAGCTGCTGGCTCCAAAGCCTGTACATAGTCAGAGCTGTCTAATACGGACGCACTGCACCAGTGCCTTGAATTAATGTTATTGTTATTTGTGTGGACGTAGTGGGGTGCAAACAAGGTTAATTGAAATGAGAGTGCTGCTTCCTCTTGATAATGGCTCAGGCTTGACAGCTAGGAGGCGTTTATTTTTGTCGAAGAGCTGCCTTTATTATCCCTTTTTATTAGAGCTAATTTGGGCTCTATATCAAAAACTACATTAAGGGAATCATTTACGGTCACACCACCACCACCAAAAAAGATAGCCCCAGAGCCCTGTCCTTTATGTTAATGTCTGCAGTTAAAAGACAATTAAAAATAAACTCTTCTCTTTTAAAGCACCCTTTGTTTTCATTCCTCCCTCCTTCTTTCCATTTCTCTCTTCGCCTCGAGTGAGCCAATTCAGTTAAAACCCTAATGTGCCCTTCAGGAGAAAGGGATTTTTCCAGATAGCCTCGCCCGTGGTTATGTGCAGAATTGTAAATATTAGTTTGGGGGATGCTCGAGCTGACAGGACTGAGATACTACTGGTGAAAGGAGTAGTGAGGAAATCCAAGTTGTAAGCAAGGAGCAAGGGATGGAGCAAGGAGGAGCCGGATCGTCACGACGGCTTCAGGACGTGCACCTTCCCGTTGGCAGCTGCCTAACAGGGTGAGGATGTTTGCCTGTGGTAGCTGGTGAGTTAAGGATGCTGAAATATCACAGCAGGCTGGTAATTTGTTTTTAATTATAACAGCTGGCAAGAAGGTGAAGATTGTGGTTTGAGGACGAGGAGGATCTTTGCTCCTTTGCTTTTCCCCGTCGGATGTTGCGGTGCTGAAGCTCGGGTGCAGGGCTCTGCTCCGTGGGTCCAATCTTTCTCCTCCTCAACTGCTCATGGCTCTCTTCCTCCTTTCCCTCCCTCCTGAAGCATCCCTCCTGGAGCATCCCTCCTGGAGCATCCCTCCTGGAGCATCCCTCCTCCAGCACACAGAAACAGGCATCATCCCATCGCTCGCAGCTCTTGGAGGGTTCCAGGCTGGTGCCTTGGTGTGATTCAAACACCCCCCAAAAAATACTTGCTGAGGTGCAAGCTCTCTTTTTTTTCTCCTCATCAGGATTCACCTTTTGGAGGAGCTAACCCACCCTCAAGTCACCTCCATACCCATAAAAGAGCCAAATTGGGTGGTGTGTGGCACCCTCAGGATCCTGGTTTGGCCACAAGGGCCAAAACCCACCATGAGAGAGGGTCTTGGGGCTGGACATGAGCCCCACACCACAGTTTCCATCACAACCACTGTGTCTCCCTTTTTTTGATCCTTTGTTGGGTGACAGTGAGCTCAGCTTAGTCCCTACTGTGTGCAAAGAGTCTGGGGAGCAGCTGCCCCTTTTCTCCTCTTCAAGGTTAGGTGGGAGAAGATGAATCCACCCCATGTGTGGTACCAGCAAAGCCCTCCTGATAGCAGAGTTTCTTAGGATTCTCCCTTCCGTGGGTCATACAGTTTTCTTTCTGGTGACAGTTTCATGCATCCCACCCTCTCTTCCAGCATCCCAAAGGATGCTAAGGCAGTGTGTTCACCCCACGGATAAAGCAGGACCACAGAATTTCACAGACCTGCATTGCAGCCACACCTGATACGGTGGCTGGCAGAAGGTGTTTCCTTATTTTACACATGTCCTGGTTTTATTTCAGCTCTGGAGGCTGGAACTGTTCCTAATCACGAGGGGTTTTTTGGGGGGGAATACACTAATGGGTTTCTCATCCTCTACCCTTGCAGATGCCAGTGTGCTCCTACTTCTTGAAAGGGATCTGCAACAACAGCAACTGTCCCTACAGCCATGTCTATGTGTCCAGAAAGGCAGAAGTGTGCCAGGATTTCCTCAAAGGCTACTGCCCCATGGGAGAAAAGGTAAAATAGGGATCCCAGCTCTTGGGGTCCTGGGACAGATGAATCTTTGCTGAAGCCACGAGCTGTTTTTTTTTTTTCCACACGAGCTGCAGCATCGTAGAGGTGGAAGCTGCTGAACACCTGGATGTGATGAAAAGCAGTCCTGAGCCTTTCCAAAGAGTTCCAGCCAGAGTGGTTTGGTTGCTTTACAGGCAGGGGGGGAAAGAAAAGAAATGAAGGGCAACTTCTCAGCTGTGGAGAGTGGCTGAGAGTTGGGGAGAAGACTCCAGAGACATCTTAGGGCACCTTCCAGTACTGAAGGGGCTGCAGGAAAGCAGGGTGGGGACTTCTGGAAAAGGCATGGAGTGGTGGGTTGAGGGGGAAGGATTTCAAGCTGAAATCAGGGAGATTTAGGTGAGAACTTAGGAAGAAATTCTTCACTGTGAAGGTTGTGAGACCCTTGACCACGTTGCCCAGAGAAGCTGTGGTTTCCCACTTCCTGGAAGAGTTGAAGGCCAGGTTGGATGAGGCTTGGAGCAACCTGGTCTAGTGGGAGGTGTAGTAGGTTGGAAGTAGAGGAGAGAATCATTTTGTTTTCCTTGAGTCTTCCAGCTCACAGGGCACCATCCCAAAGACCCCCCAGCAGGCCTATGGAATGATATTACTTTATTGATTTAATAGATTAATGAATGGGTTTTTGTCTAACAAGGTTTTGCCTGGACTTGCTGCTCCTGAAGATTTCAGGATCCCTCTTAATTTCACCTGCTTTCCACCTGGGAAGTTGCTGGGATGAGGAGCTGGATGCTCAGATCCTTGTGCTCCTCTTGGGTGGAGCCCCAAGGGGCTCCTCTTCTCTCTTCTCTTTTCTCTTCTCTTCTCTTCTCTTCTCTTCTCTCTCTCTTCTCTTCTCTTCTCTTCTCTTCTCTTCTCTTCTCTTCTCTTCTCTTCTCTTCTCTTCTCTTCTCTTCTCTTCTCTTCTCTTCTCTTCTCTTCTCTTCTCTTCTCTTCTCTTTCTCTTCTCTTCTCTTCTCTTCTCTTCTCTTCTCTTCTCTTCTCTTCTCTTCTCTTCTCTTCTCTTCTCTTCTCTTCTCTTCTCTTCTCTTCTCTTCTCCTCTCTTCTCCTCTCCTCTCCTCTCCTCTCCTCTCCTCTCCTCTCCTCTCCTCTCCTCTCCTCTCCTCTCCTCTCCTCTCCTCTCCTCTCCTCTCCTCTCCTCTCCTCTCCTCTCCTCTCCTCCCTCTCCTCTCCTCTCTTCTTCTCCATCTCTACACCTCTCTTTGGCAGAGGAACAACCCAACCAGTGAAACTTTTGCTGCTCAGCACCCATCACCTTTGATGTCACCCTGCAAAGCCACCAGCCTGTCCCAGAACCCAAACACAAGAGCTGATGGTTCCTTCTAGAAGCAAACCCATCCGTGCCCTCTACAGGGCAAAAAAACCAGGCAAAAGGAAAGGGCAAAAAGCCAAAAGTGAGAGCTTTAAGGAAAGCAGGACACCAGCAGCAGTGGAGGGAGATGCCAATAAATTAGTCTGTGCCTAATTACTTTTTGTGGAGGGGACTGCATGCAGGATAAACATTTCCTCCACAGGAAAACGTGGGCATCCTGCCACCTCCCTCCAGCAGAGCTCCAGCCACGCAGGCAGGGCCCTTACAATTATTTTTAAAATATTCCAATTTAAATGAAAATATAAAAGAGATATTTAGAATATTTATTCTATTAGTAAAAGTGCTTACTGTGTCACTTTTAGAGTGTCAGAAAAGCATTCTCCTACAGATGATGGATAGCAGCCTGTAATTATATATGGGGAGAAATTGCTGAGCGGGCCATATTTAAGTGGGGAGGAGAAATACCAGCTTGGGCCATTAAGGGTTAATTTTATTCTCTAAATAATATAAAAAGTGCTGAGTCCATTCCTTTGCTCGAAGTAGAAAGTCCTCAAATGGACCCGGGAGAGTTTATAATATTCTACTGAATCAAGTGAAAATGTTAACCTTGCTTCATAAAACGATGGCTTGTTAAAGATGCACAGTCCCTTTTCTTCTGAATTATTTAGGAAGGGAGTAAATCTTCACTCATTTCTCCCTTTCCCTGTCTGAGGAATTCCAAGAGCTGCCCGAGCTCCATCGGAACCGCGGAGGCGCGGAAGGCGAAGGTTCCCGACCCCGGCGTGGCATCCTTGGGGGATAAACTCCAATGGGAATGGCTGGAAATTAGGTTCTTTCACGCTGGGGTTGGGTGCACTGGGCTCTTCTCCTCGTTGTGTTTGCCTCTCTTTTCAAGAAGCACCATTTTTATTTTTTTTTTATCAGATCTTTGTAAAACGTGTCCATTATTATCCATAATTTATGACGTGTCGTTGGCAGCGTTGCCTCTTAAGCACTTTCTTGATGTCTTGCACAATGTTCAGGCCAGGTTGATGAGCCTTTGACCCATCCCAGGAGCTGTAACTTTCAGCTCTTTGAAGAAAAGGTGCTGGGATTGGTCTGCTCTGACCTCATCAGGAACTTAAGTGAGAAAGTTTTAATTTTGCCTTCCTAAGCCCCTTTTTTGGGAACTTAGGCTCCAGAGCATAAAGGTCCCTCCACTTTTGGGGAGAGGGGACAGCTCATCTACAAGAGCATGACCATGTCCTTCATTAAGGGAATGTTACCCCCAATTAAATTGTTTCCAGGAGGAAGGTGGTGGTAGCAGAGCCAGAACTGATTTGATTTGATTGATTTGATTTCCAGCATCCTCACCCATTCCTCTGTCATGAGTTGGAAATTACTCCACCTGGTGTGTCCATACATGGATTTACAGCTTCCTAAAAGGAGTGGAGGAACTTGCAAGTTCACCTTGAGCTATGTCTCCAAATAATTCTGCAATTTGAGCCATTTTAACACAAGATCATAGAGGTCTTATCTAAAGCTATGAAGTGATGCCCACCATGGAAATCTCCGTGCCTCTTTTCCTGGAGCTTGTTGACCTTCTCAAACACCATGAAATGATTATTCTGGATGATGCTGATCCCTCTGGGCTGTTCACCTGCACTGGAGGAAGCTCAATGGGAGAAGTGGGAAGAGAGGGAGAAAGAGCATCTTGCAGATGCTCTTCAGGGTTTCCTGAAGATGTTTTTCCTTGGGCTGCTCTGTGGTCAAAGCTGTTTTCTGGTTCCCTGTCATTCCTCCTCTATTCCTTCAGCTCAGTATGGGCCATGAGTCCACTGGGGGAGGGTGGGGTGATGCTGGTGGTCACAAGGGATGATGGAAAATTGTTGAGTGAAGCCATGGTGGCCGTGTCCCTTAGGGCTAGGAAGAAGCAGGGCAAGAGATGCTGTGGCAGGTGGGTGACATGGGCAGTGATGAGCTTGGAGGAAGGATTTTTGCTTGTCCAAGAGGTGATTTCTCTGCCAAACCTTTTGGCTTTGCAGCTCCCAGGCTTGGCTTCTGAAGTAATACCCAGATCATAGCAATTAAGACAAAGATGAATAGAAATAAACCAATAGAACAACTATGAAATAATATAAATTAAACCATGAAATAATATGAAGTAATTTCTGGCCCAGAGGAGTGGTGACAGGCACTGCATGTTGTGATCTTTGATGGGAAACCCTGGGCTGAGATCTCTGCGTGGCTGAGAGCTTGGACCTGGGAATTAGGGCAAACACCTGCATTACATCCATGGACAACCTCAGGGAGCTTTGAGATTGGCTTTATAGGCACAAACTATGACTGATTGGGAGGTTATTAGGCAGTCAGAAAAAATTCTTTAGAGTGAGGGTGGTGAGACCCTGGCCCAGGTTGCCCAGGGAGGTTGTGGCTGCCCCTGGCCCCTTGTTCAAGCTCAGGTTGGATGGGACTTGGAGCAACCTGGTCTACAAGGAGTCCCATGGACAAGACAAGGGGCTATGGGCACAAGTTGCTTCTGGGAGAGATTCTGATTGAAGAAAAGAGGAAAATTTTTCCCCATGAGGACAGTCAGGCATTGGAATGGTTTCCCATGGGAAGCGGTGGATTCCCCCATTTTGGAAAGTTTTGAGTCTCAGCTCGACGGGGTGCTGAGACATCTAATATAAGCAATAAT
The DNA here is from genome assembly GCF_036169615.1 of Heliangelus exortis. Classification (NCBI taxonomy): domain Eukaryota; kingdom Metazoa; phylum Chordata; class Aves; order Apodiformes; family Trochilidae; genus Heliangelus; species Heliangelus exortis. The sequence continues at coordinate 150,201,112 of NC_092423.1, read as the reverse complement.
ATTAAAAGGGTTGGAGCAGATGATCCTTAAAGTCCTTTCCAACCTGACATTGAATGATTCTATGATGAGGAAATCATTAGATCTTAGGAAGAAATTCCTCAGTGTGAGGGTGGGGAGACCCTGGCCCAGGTTGCCCAGGGAAGTTGTGGCTGCCTCTGGCTGGAAGTGTTCAAGCCCAGGTTGGATTGGGCTTGGAGCAACCTGTTCTGGTGAAAGATGTCCCTGGTAGAAGGTGTCCCTGGTAGAATTTGTCCCTTCCCATGGCAGGGGGTTAGGAACTAAATGTTCTTTTAAGGTCCCTTCCAACCCAAACCATTCGCTGATTCCGTGATTTGCCGACTGGGGAATAAAACTGGATTTGGAAGACTCGTGGTGAGGGTAGGTTTTGGTGTTGGCATCTCCCCAGCCCTCACAGCGTGTCAGAGCAAAGGCAAGTGAGTCAGGCAGGTCCCTTCTTAAGTGCTGCATCTGTAAAATTGTTTGGTATTAAATAAGCTTTTTCCCCCTGGTGTACATTAGCGAGCGCGGCCGCATTAAATACCGATCTCCGGATTGTTTCCATCAGCTGCCTTGAAGCCTGTGGGTAAATTGTTCCCCCGTGGGGACTTTTAAGCAGGAAGACATGGGGAGATTAAACAATGAGGCTACGATGAAAACACATGGAGAAATGGGCTGGAATAAATCACAGGGAAGCTGGAGCTCTGCGTGCTCCAGTGTGCGCTGGTAACTCCTCGCTCCCAGTGAACCCTGACCAGTATGACCAGCTCCATCCTTAAAAGCATCAAATGGTTTGAGTGGGAAGTGATCTTGTTGATCATTTAGTCCCAACCCCCTCCCTGCCATGGCCAGGGACACCTCCTGGATGACTTTTCCCAAGAAAGCTGAATTTCCTCATATGCTGAGCAGGCCTGCCCCTGATAGCATGAGAGTTACCAAACCAGTCCCAGACTGGTTTGAGTCAGAAGGGACCTTAAAGGCCATCTGGTCCCTTGCAGGGACATTTCCCACCAGCCCAGGTTGCTCCAAGCCCCATCCGACCTGGACTTGGACACCTCCAGGGATGGGGCAGACACAACTTTGGGCAACCTGGGCAAGTGACCTGCTGTCACCTTTTAACTCTGCTGGTAAAGGGGACCTGCAATTCCAGCAGGGATTCTCATGGCTGATTTTCTCTGAAACTGCCAATGAGTCTCCCAAAATCCATCTTCCTGGTCCTCCTGAGCTGCTTTCCCAGCAGCCTTTCACTGGAGCTCTGATTTGCATCTTCTCCACATAGCACCAGGTAGCACCTCTTTGGTGAAGAATTCCTGGGGTTGTGTAGTGGGGGGAAGAGAACTCTCTGGGGAAACCTTAGAGCACCTTTCAGTACCTGAAGGGGCTACAGGAAAGCTGGAGAAGGACTTTTGACAAGGACCTGGAGTGATAGGGCCCAGTCTCTTTTCAGTGGTGCCCAATGGAGGACAGGAGGTGATGGGCATTTGACTTGAACGTTCAAGTTTCATCTAAAGATGAGGAGAAACTTTAAAGATGAGGAGAAAGTTCTTTGAAGGTGGCAGAGTGGGATGCCCAGAGAGGTGATCTGCATTTCACCAGTTCTAGAATCATTCAAAACCCATCTGGGTGCCATCCTGTGCAATCTGCTCTAGGTGAGCCTGAACTGGATGTGTGTCTGGGACAAACTAAATCATCCCCAAAGATCCCTTCCTACCCCTCACATTTTCTGATGAGATAAGGGGGAACAGCTTGAAGCTGAAAAAAGGGAAGATTTAGGTTAAACATTAGGAGGAAAGTCTTCATTGTGACAGTGATGAGATCCTGGCCCAGGTTGCCCAAAATTTTTGTGGCTGCCCCATGCCTGGAGGTGTCCAAGTCCTGGTTGGATGGGGCTTGGAGCATCCTGGGCTGGTGGGAGGTGTCCCTGCCCAGGGACCAGATGGCCTTTAAGGTCCCTTCTGACTCAAACCAGCCTGGGACTGTATGAAAATATTGGTAACTCTCATGCTATCAGGGGTAGTTCTGCTCAGCACATGCTGCCTGAGGAAGTTTTGCTTCCTTGGGAAAAAATCCTCCTCCTCCCCAATGTGGAGTTTGGTGTTTTTCACAGCTGCTTGATTTTTCTGTAGAAAATTCCAACACTGGGGCTTTTTCTTAGCTGATTGCCTTGTTCTCATTTCTATTTCTCCAGTCTGATGACTTCTTAGGTTGGTGATTTTCTCTTTTTCTGGTGGAAGTCTAACAGGTTCCCACCATAAACTTCTTTTTTCTGTCTGCTACAATAAAATGAATAAATTTCTTTGGGTAAAACCACATGAGCTGTGTTAGCCCCAGCTAGCAGCTAAATATCTTTGGGCTTTTCTCTTATTTATCTTGAGTTCATGATGGAGAGTGGCAGCCTGGGGGTATTTGTTCCCCTGAATCTGTTATCACAAAAAAGGAGAA